>NC_056728.1:168785547-168828392 GCF_019279795.1 Protopterus annectens | reverse complement strand
GATGTTTTGTCAGCACCGTATGAGTATATCAGGGGAAACAAAATCTCCCAGTGATGCGAATAGCACGCTCTGCTAATGCGTCCGTCTCTAGTGTCATAACATATTTAGGTAGGGATTTGAATCCAGCAAGTGCCAAGTGTATGTGAAGGGGGGTAAGTGTGTATGAAAGAAACATCCCTTTTGGCAACTGGGAAAACACACTACAGGATGCACATACCCCTTTCTAAACGATATCACAATTATTTATGGCTTTTGATTCCAGACATGTCACGTGTGTTTTGCTCACACAGAATGCCCATGTGTGCAGGTTGTTTCTCACAATAATGCATGACATCGATTAAACCCATTATGGCAATGCACACATGATGTATGTGTGTGCCAAATACACATATGTACCTGTGACCTTCAATAGTTACCATGTGTGATGCCTGCCACATGTGAATACATGGTATTTGCACAGGGTAACATTATGACTGTGGTCTTCTGTGCAGGTGCTGCATGTGGGATGTGTATATACAGTGTGAGATGTACATGCTATCAACCTAGTAGTGAGGGATACACACCTGGTCTGGGGCATATAGTCTACATGTTGTTGATGAACAGGTGCTGCATGTTTTCACCTGTTGTGGGAGTGGTAAGAAGTTGTTCCATAGCAATGCAGTGACCACATGCTAAGAACCGTTCAGCTAGGGTATTGTAGCTACAGTAATTCATTAGCATTCAGTAATATGTCAGCATTCCTGGTGAGGGTATGATGCCAACCAAGGTCAGGGTTCTACCAGCCTGTGCCACTTGCTCAGTGAGCCCTTCCATGTTCCCTATCATGTATCCCAGTGAGGGACATCACACATCAGCTGTAGTGGCATGGACAATGACTGAGTCATATGTGTCCATGCATCTGACTGACCTGTATGCTTGTGTCATGTGGTGGACCATAGTGCCCCATGAGCATATCACTGTGACCTTCACCTTGTCCAGCCTGGTGAGCATGACCTCACTGTACTGGACAATAAAAGTACCTAACACAACTGCAGCAGTAGTGTTTTATAGCTGTACAGACTGTGCTTGTTTGGCACACAGGATTTGTGTGCTATGTGTTATGCGTGCTGTGTTCAGGCCTAACGTATGCCTGTGTGCCAGCTGCAGAGGTGTCTGCCACTCAGGCAGGATGCTATCCTTAGGCTCCACAAATGGACCGGTGTGTTTCCGTGCTTGTATTACTGTCAGTGTAGGTCCACATCAGACTGGTATTGTAGTCACTGTAGTATTTCATGCCACCTGACAGGTTATGCCAGTACTGGGTTCAGAGTGCTTAGTCCACAGTTTGGCCATGTGTTTCCATCTCATACATGTGTTGTACATCCATGGGTTGGGGATAGGGTTGACTGTGTACATGTGGCAGCTGTGACATTACTACATGACTCACATATTCCACAACTGCACCATAGAGGTGACTGACAACTGACCTTTGCACATGCTACCATAGTATTGAGATTGCATTGGTGATTAACAGCACATAGGGCCAATGGTGAACAAGATACATAGGTCCATAGGTTCATATTAGGCTATCTGCCCTAGGGCATTTATACACCTAGCCAGAATGTGTGTGGCTTTCACCATGCATTGTAAATCTATCTTGCTATGCCCTTTTCCAAGGTTAGTATACTGTGCCTCTGTCTAACAGTGACACATAAGTGATACCCAGGGTAAACCTACAATGTCACATCCAGTCATTAATATCCCTCTTGAAGATAGTCACTGAGTGACTCTGCCTAACCTCTATTGGGATAATATTCCAGAGTGAAGGGAGCCTCTGAGTTATGAATGTGTCCCTCCAGCATGTCCTATGTATATCACTCCTGAGGTTCAAGTCTTTCCAGCTGCAGTACCTGATGGGATCTGGATATTCTGAGGTGCAGCATGGCCATTAAATCAGGGTTTGACATGGCTTTATATGTCAGGCACAGACTGCCTATGAAGAGGCAGTATGCCACTGAGTAGAGCTGCTGTTTCTTTAACCAGTCAGTATGTGGCATCTGTTTGAGCCCTTTGATCCTCTTGTTGAGGTACTTTTGTGGTCTTTCCAGTTGTTGCAGGTGTCTGGTAAGGTGCATGCCGACAGGGTCATTGTAGTCAATTATGGGCATGATGAGGGATGAGTAAAGAGGCACAATGTCCTCCCCTGATCTACATGTGAATCCCTTCATGATGATGTGGCCTATATAAAATGTTTTCCTAACCACTTTGGCCATGTTGTTGTCAAATGAGAGAATGCTATCAACTTGTGTACCCCAAGGTCCATAATTCCTTCGTCTGCACTTAATGGATTAACACATATGTGGTACTTTGTGGTCACTTTGTTTTTGACAAAGGGGATGACTATACACTTTTTGGCATTCAGCTTGAGGCCATGGCTGTGGCACAAGTCGTGTGTTTCTAAGAGGCCCTTTTGGAGGATGCGTGTGTTGGCTGGAGAGTTGATTATGGCATCCGGTTTGCAGTCATCTGCGACTTGCTCAGCCACAGTACTTCCATTTTGGCATGTACCTCTGATAAATATATACTGAACAAGACAGATCCCAGGGCTGAGCCTTGTGGGACATCACTTGTAACTGGTTTTGAGGCTGACATGGCTCCAGCAATTCTAACCATGTGTGTTCTGCCCTTGAGCCACTGTGCAATATCTGTAGTGACATAGGGGTTAATATGTACACTGGTGAGCTTCCCTAGAATGCACAAGTGGGGTATTGTATCAAAGGCTTATGCAAGGTCCAGGTAGGCTGTGTAGACCACCTTCCCCTTGACAGTGGCCTTGGTGACTGTTTCAAAGAAATCAAACAGGTTTGAGAGGCAGGATCTGCCATTAACAAAGCCAAACTATGTATGATGACATGTCTGTAGGTCCCCAATATCTATATTTATGAGGTTCATAATGATCCTTGCCATAGCTTTGCAGACCAAGCTATTCAGACGTATGGGGCGATAGTGTCCAGGATCCGTTAAGGCACCACCTGAATGTAGAGGGACCACTGTTGCTGTATGCCACTCTTTGGCCACATATCGTGTAGTAAGGCTGGGATTGAACAGTAGTGTTATGTCTGGGTGTAGCTATTCTTGGGGTTCATGTAGGACACAGTCTGGGACACTGTCTGGTCCCATTGATGCAGTGTTTATTGCTTTGGAGAGGGCAGCTCTTACCTGAGCATCGGAGATGTCAGGGGGGGCAGCACTCTGCTGGGAGAAATATTTGCCCTTTTGGTGTGGAGGGGGGGAGAAGGTAGCAGTGAACCTGTCCACTAGGATGTTGGCAATGTCTGTGTGTTTGGTATTTCTTGTGACATCTTGGACTACCTCTGAGCATATCTGGGAATTACCACCCAGGTTCCTAACATAACTACAGAAAGCCTTGTGATTATCCTCAGTGTCTTGTGGAATCTTCTCTCAAAGATGGCCTTAGACAATCTTATGAGTGCCTGTAGTTGTCTTCTAATACTCATCAGTGATGCCTTCACATTTTGGGAGTTTGTTGTATCATGTAGTAGCTTCATCCTTCTGTTGTATAGTTTGTTTATGGCTGGTGTCCAGCACACAGAATGTCTGCCTTTGGAGGATTGGGTCTTGCTTTCATTTGGGATTGCATGATCCATGCATTCCTGAATGTGTCCATAGAATGCCTTTATACAGGTATCTGCAGTCTGGTCCATATTTTCAACAGGCCTGGGGGCTTTGAAGGTTTCCACATCATTTATGAGGAGTGTGAACATGCTTGACATGAGTTGTTGACTGTATTCTTCTGTGCAGGGGGTGGCCTTGGGATGTGAATATCCAGTGAGATTAGTTTATGGTCTGATCTTACCAGTGAGGGATACACTTCTGGTCTGGAACATAGAGTCCCCATGTCGGTGATGATCAGGTTCAGTATGTTTTCCCCTCTTGTGTGAGTGGTAACACGTTGTTCCATAGCATATTGGTATATAAATTCCAGTAATCTGTGGGCTAGGGTGTTGGAGCTACAGTCATGCTCCCAGTCTATGTTTGGGTAGTTTAACCCACCAAATATAATGGTGTATGGACAGACCTACATATTTCCAACTGTTTTCAGGAAGGCCAAGTGCAGTTCTTGTGTTTGTGAGGGTGGTCTGTAGCAGGCTATAACATGGAAGGCAGTTTTACCCATTGTTACTTGCATATGGATAGTCTCTGATGTTTGGTGCTTTGCCACCAACCTGGAGGTGTGGGTATCTTGGATGAATATCGATACACCCCCTCCTTTTGTGGTTTTGTGCAAGTTTTGGGCCTGAAAAGCATGGTATGAGGTATAACTTGGTAGTGCTGGAGTGCTGTTGGTAGCCCTGAATCCTGTATCTGTTACTGCACAGATAGTGATGTTCTCCATGCTGAGGAATGTTTTGAGTGTGTGCATCATCAGGTTTAGAGTCCTGCAGTGGCCTATATGACTGCTCATGTGGACAGATGCCAGGTAAGTCATATGCAAAGTGTCACAGGCAACGTGCATGTGCACAGGAGAAACAGTGACATTCTGTCAAGTGAGACATGAACATACATATAGTAAGCTATGCAGATGTCACTAGGAGTCCACAGAAGCTGTGTAACTCTGCATGGCAGGTCGGATCAGTATTCCAGGGTAACTGCAAGGAAACATGCATGCAAACATAGCTACTGTAAGCAGGGCTGCATGTAGTCCATTGTACAACAAACAAGCTGTACCACTTTCAGTAGGTAACACTGCAAATGCTCACCAGCTGACATATGAATACCTATGTCACCAAAGGTGATACTTACCAGACCACGGACAGAAATGACATGGCCAGACATGCTGCATCCCACATGAACACATATCTCAAGCAACACAGACCTCACAAAGTCAGTGTTCTTAATAGGCACAGCCCATAAGGCCAAACACAATGTGTGACACACCTATAATAGGTGATGCCATAGTCAGACACACTGATGTCCCTCCCTCCAGACTGAGCAAGGTGAGGGTCACATATAGCTACCTGTCGGGTGATAGAATGTGCCACATAACACAAGCACTCAGGTCACTCCACAGCAAGTATAAGTATGAGGCAGTCATTGTCCATGCTGGTGTGAACAACCTGAGAAGTACCTCCCTGGACCACATGGAAAGAGACACAGAGGAGCTCTTACATCACCCTCTCAAACTCAGGAATCCCACACAGCCTTCATAACGACACAGAGAGTATAGATTTCTCTGCAAACACCATCATACTGGGTGACGTCAACTACCCAAACATAGACTGTGAACATTACTCAAGCCACAATACCCAAGCTCTAGGGTTCCCATAGTTCAGAAACTCTTTAGCTATGGAACAGGTAGTCAACATTCCCACAAGAGGGGAAAATATACTAGACCTGATCATCACAAACATGAGTACAAAATGCTCACCACTTGAAGTATATCCCTCATTGTTGCAATCGAACCATATACTAATCACACTGGAGTACTAGATCCCCCACATATGCAAACCTCAAACACATCTATGTGTGTGTGGGAAATGCCCCTATTAGCAACTGTGACAGTACACTACAGGATGCAGATTCCCCTTTTGAAACACTGATGATGTCAGCACTCTATAACTATATCACCTGAATTAAAGCTCTCCAGTAATTCATATAACACACTCTGCTAGTGTGTCTTTCTCCAGTGTCATAACATAGTTAGGTAGGGGTTTGAATCCTGCAAAGGGAATGTGTGTGAGTGGGGTTTGTGTGTGTGCATAATGCTAGGAGGGAAAAGTGCCTTTTGCCAACTGGGAGAACACACAACAGGGTGCACATCCCTCTTCCTAAACACAGATGATGTCAGCACCCTCTAAGTACAGCATTAGAAAGGATTTCTCCCACTAATGCAAATAGCGCACTCTGCTAATGTGTCTGTCTCTAGTGTCATAACACAGTTAGGTAGGGGTTTGAATCTTGCAAATGGAAAGTATGTGTTTTAGTGTGTGTGCACAATGCTGGGGGTGGGATGTGGCTTTTGCCAAATGGGGCTACACACTGCAGGGTGCACATTTCCCTTAACAAACAGTGATGTTGACAGCACCCTATACAAACAACATGACAACAGACAACTGCCAGTACTCAGTATAGTGTTACATGCTACTGTAACACGCACATGTACCAGAATATACCTAGATAGTGTTTTGAAACCTGAATGTGGCAAGTGTGTGGATGTGGGATGTTTCTGTGTGTGCATTTCCATATGGAAAACATGTTGGATGTGGCAATCAGGGAACCACAGTACCTGATGCACATTACACTTTTAAACTAATGAGGTTGCCTGCACCCTGTGAATACAGGTAGAGAAGAGGACAGCGGTAGTAATCCAAATAGTGCACTTTTCAAATGTGTACCTGTCATGTGTTGACAGCTACTCATGTAGGGTAATAAATAATGGAAATGGCAGGTGAGCATGTGCATGTGTGGGGGTAGCAGGGTGTGTGTAAATGCATGTGTGACAGAACAGATACATATAGCTGAATCTACAATACAGCACATGATGCACATTCCCATAGTCAATGGTAGCATGTGATGGTGTGCAGCTGGTACACTTTGGTGAGTAGTATGGGTGCTGATAACATTCCAGGACATTCATACATTTACTGCAGCAGGAATGCTGGGATATACACACAATCATAGTGGAACAGTGAACAGTTACCAACATGTTACTAGTTATACACATCTATGTAGTCACCCTGTGCATCAGCAACATGTTTAGCTTTTCCTGCACTGATGTTGTAGTATGCAGGAGGTGGCACAGTGTCATCATATGCACAGGGTGTGGGTTAGGTATGCCTAAGCCAGCCACTGGTAACACCAATTGACATGTGTGAGTATGTGTGCTTGTGAGGGGCAGCAGTACAGGGTGGACCAGTGTTGGTGCAGTGTGTGTGTGTATGTGTTTGCCCTAGGTGTTAAATATCTGCATGTGTGTAAGCACGCACACAGTCCCACATAATGGCTGCCATGTACAGGGTTTTGTGGACAGCCACAGACTGCACCTGTCAGGTCATCCAGATCAGTGTCTGTGGGCACGGACATGGTACCTGTGCCTGGCAGGGGTGCTACGGACCGTATCCGGTACTAACCCAGACTGGGTACTGTCATCGGAAGCGGGGGTATGTTGACTGGACACAGTTCCCTATTGGGACTGTCCAGAGCCACGTGCACGTGGTCTCCTGGGGTGTCCTGATGACAGCACTGACCTAGCATTGCTGGGGCTGCTGCTGGCACTTGAGGTGCATGAGTGGGCCTGTTGTCGTCCGCGGCGACTGCCAGCTGGTGCTGTTGCCGGCATATGGCCACGTCGATGCCGCAAACGCACACCATCGCCCTGGCCCATGGACATCTGGTTGTGGAGCAGCTGTTGTATGTCCCCACAATGTCTGTCAACGACATCTGTGAAATTACGAATAGCATTCGCAATGTCACGCATGCCATCTGTCATGGCTGTGCGACATGCTCTCAGCTCCCTCAGACCCTGTCTGGTGTACCTTTCCATACGCGCCTGTGCCTGCATAACAGTCTGAAACATAGTGGAGGTTGACATACCTCCTTGGGCACGTCGGCCAGAGGCAGTACGGCCATGGATGCCCCCACGAGAACCCATGGCCAACTGTCTGCGTGGTACCATTGGAGGACCCTGCTCATGGCTGCTTTGTGGGGATGCATGTACCACAGGTACCACATTACCCTGATCTATGCCCAATGCAGACTGTCCATCGCCTAGGGACAATGGTGACAAAGGGTGTAACGGCAGAATGAATGTGCGCATTGAAGGGGTTGACAGCTGTGTACTGTCAATTGGCTGACCAATGGCGGACCCAGACACACCTTCCTGCACCATTATAGACATTTCATCATCATCAGTACCTGGGGCACAAGATTCAGGTTCCCTGCTGCAGGTCACCAGAGCAGCACCAGAACCTACGGGAGGGAAACAGGGAACACAGGTTACAGTCTTAACACATATGTTACAGTGATGCACTTCAATACAAATGCACACATTCAGAAATGGACACATGCACTCATGGACACACACACACATGCACACATGGGCACAGGCACACATGCACACATGCACACCCCACAGTACACACACACATCAGTACTGAGTTACACTACTCTTACTAGTATTAACGTGAGTGTTGCAGGTATTATTAAACACACTCACCAGCATGTATACTACAGAGATACACTACTCTTACTAGTATTATAAATTGTTTTTCAGGTAATGATAAACACACTCACCAGCATGTATGGCCTGCCTTGTTGCTAGATGGGAGGGACCTGGAAATATGAAGAAAGTAATGTCAGTGGGCACAAGTGTGCCATTTGTTTTGCATATGATACAGTACAGTAGTACACCAGTTCCCTTATACACATCAGCTGCTCATAATGTCAGTATCACACACGCACAATTACATATCATGATGACAGATACATACCACGTGCACACCTTATGCATGCATGAAGTAACAGTGTACAGAACAGTCATATGTACATATGGCATCTTACCTGCATGCTCAGTGTCTTGCTGCTGTGTGGATCCAACCTCCATCATTATGCAAGTCTGATGCTGTTGTTGTTCTGGGGCTGGATCCACGACACTTAGCACCCCCCCCCACCTGTGGCAACCTGTTGCCTGCGGATATCTGTAGCACGCTGGCGGACATTTCTAATCAAATCACTGCAGTGATGTCTCACCTGCTCATATGTCCTATCATGCATGCCAACATCATTTATCCTGCTGACAAGGTTTTGCCACAGTGCGGACCTCTCCTGCTGATTCTGGGTGGTGCGTGAAAACAGGATGTCATAGTCACGCACCAGGCTCTGGGGGATCACTTCGTCCTCTGCAGCAGAGTAGGCAGGGTTCCTTTTGGATCCATATCTCCCTGGAAAAGTACACAAACAGGATATCAACAGAGTATGTCAGCAATATATGGTACACATTCTATACATAAAGTATTAAAATTGTAGTTATTACTGCTTGGTTGTAACTTGATTAAAGTGTAGCTATCATTCTACGTCTTTTGGATTAAGCACTTGGCCTTCAGACCAGTTGTTTTACATTAGGAAGGTTTGTGGCAAGCACTGTGGTGGCAGGACAGGTAGCTGTCATCCTTCTAAGTTGGGAACTGCTGATTGAGAGCCCAGTGTCCAAGTGTATTAGTTCTGGTATAAGCAGTTGGGCTTCAGGCCAGTTATTTAACATTAACAAGGTTTGTGGTCTGCACTCTTGTGTGAGAATAGGCTGTACTCTGCCATTCATAGCTGGGAACTTCTGGTTTAAGGTTTATAGTGCCTGCATATTTGAACTGTATCTTACTGACATTGGCACACCTTGTTTGCTGTAGCATACACAACATCCAAGCCTCCTGGATCTAGCTTTGTTTATATGCTTGTTATTTGTTAGCTTGTTATTTCACTGGTGTGCTAATTCCACATAATACACAGCTTCCCAGCACTTCTGTGAATCACTACTGATATCTGCATCGCTTACTGTACTTATTTCCTTGTTACACTTGACAGAAAGTGACTGCTTGTCGTTTTTGCATTTACTTAATTGTAACACATTGCACTTAAGTTACCTGGCACTTGCTCACTGAAGCTATTATATCAGTCAGCAGTAGAAATTAATATCAGTACACCCTCACTCCCCACTGGACCTTGTTTTCAATTATTACGGACTTCACAATAGTATTCTAGCATGTCCAAAGGTCAGTTGTCAATCTCCTCTCCAGTCCAGCTGGTGAGTGTGGTAATCCAGAGGCAATGTTATAACAGCCTCATGTACACAGACAACCCCTCCTCCTAACAACAAATCCAAACACATGTGAGTGATGCAACCATATACCAAACTGGAGGCTAGGCTCTCTCTACTCAATACTGCCATAACCAGTCAGGTGAAGAAGGAAACCACACTCACTACAATTCCAGTCTCACACAGACCTACCACGACAGCAAAACAAACACATAATCACACAAAAACATACTCGGAGGATCAAAATAAAGATCTGCCTAAGCAGCAGAGACCTCCAAAGCGGACACCCAAGCAACCGCTACCCCATAACCATACACGTGCAACACATATCTCACAAAGCCAATGTGCTGGACACTCACAGCCCTTAACAGTAAACAACACACCTCATACACTTGTAATAGGTGACTCTATCATCAGGCACACTGATGTCACGTTCACCAGGCTGAACGAGGAGAGGGTCACAGTGTGCAGCCTGTCGGGCACTACGACCCGCCACATAACACAAGCACTCAAGTAACTCCAAGGCAAGTACAAATATGACTCACTCATTGTCCATGCTGATGTGAATGACCTGACACATACCTCCCTGGACTACATGAAAATAGACAGAAAGGAGCTCTCTGAGCATGTAGCCCAAGACAGTATGACCCTGACCTTGAGTAGCATCTTACTCTCACCAAGAATGATGCCATAATATCAAGGCGAGATGATCACTTTCAACAATTGACTGAAGTACTGGTGTCATTCAAAGGTGATCCAATGCCTGTCAGCTTGGGATGATATGCTGTACAAGCCACGATGCTTTGCTAGGGACAGCTTGCACCTGTCACCCCTGGGCTTTTGGATTTTGGCAAAGGCTCTTGCTACACCCATAGTGCCTTTATTAGGCTAGGCTCATAAGGCAAACCCACAGCCATACGTATCACAAAGGATGAGGAACTAAGAGTAATGCTACTCAACACCAGAAGTCTAAACCTCAAGATACACTCACTCAAAATTCTACTTAGCATTATGGACATCGATATCTGTGCAGTAACAGAAACTTGTTTCAGGTTTCCCAAGAGCACACCAGCACTACCAAGTTATACCTGTTACCATTCTTGTCGGCCCCAACACTTGGACCAAACAACAAAAGGAGGGTCAGTATCAATATTCATCAAAGATACCCACACCTCCACATTGGTGGTAAAGTACCACACAGGTGTTAAGCCATTAAGTACAGAAGACGTAATTGGGGACCTGGGGAACAAACTTGATAGCAATCTGTCATTTGACAACCACGTGGCCAAAGTGGATTAGAAAACATGTTATATAGCCCAGCTAATCATGAAGGGATTCACATGTACATCAGGGGAGGTCATCGTGCCTCTTTACTCATCCATCAGCAGGCCTATAATTGAGTACAATGCCCCTTTTGGGACGTACCTAACCAGACACCTACAGCAACTGGAAAAACCCCAACAGTACCTCATCAAGAGGATCAAAGGGCTCAAACAGATGCCATATGCTGCCCAGTTAAAGAAATTCCAGCTGGACTCAGTGGCATACTGCCTGTTCAGAGGCAGTCTGTGCCTGCCATATACAGCCATGTCCAACCCAGAAGTAATGGACATGCTGCACCTTAGGAAATCAAAATCCCATACAGCCACACGCTCAAGAGACCTGAACCTTAGCACTGAAATAAATAGGACATGCTGGAGGGACAGATTCATAACCCAGAGGCTCCCTTCACTCTGTAATGAACTCACAGTACAGGTTAGGCAGAGTCCCTCATTGACTCTCTTCCATAGGAATCTGGATGAGTGGATGGAGATCATAGTTGTACCCCGGGTATCACTTCTATGTCACTGTTAGACAGAGGCACAGTATACTAACCTCGGAAAAGGGCATAGCAACATAAATTTTAATTGGGTGGCAAAAGGCAAACACATTCTGCTAGGCTTATCAATGCCCTAGGGCAAATAGCCTAGTATGAACCTATGAACCTATGTGTACTGCTATTGTACTTCTGCCATATGTTGCATGTGTGTGTGTTGTGGGGGATGCACAGGTAATGGCCAGATATTTCTGCACAGGCAACACTTCTGAAACACTCTGGGTGTTCATCCCAACATACTGTATGTGTGTTGCCATCCAACACTGTGATGTGGACACACATTACTCAGCCTGGATATAAATATCCCAACAATACCACAAGCACAGTACACTACCTTGCTATGTATGTATGTAATTACACAGTTATTCACTAGTTAGGACTGTGATGCTATCCATGCAGCCCACTGGGCCAGTGGAAGCCACAACACACACTGCTGGCCCCTTTGCAAAAGCTTACCACAGACATCCCACATAGTGCATGTAATGTGCACACACATATCTAACCCAGACCATATGCACACCACTTATTTATCCTGTCCAGTGGACTACAGATACAGGCACATTGTATAACAATAGCAAGGAGGCTACTGCAGCACAGAGCAGATTCACATGAAGGCAAGGCATCTGTGGTCAGCAGTGGTAAGATGCTTCACATTCACCAAATGCACAGATATTGGCAACATTTTTGCAGACAGTTTGGGTGCAGGTAGCCCCCCCCCCCCATTCTCCTACACAAGTGGAATTAGTTATCACAGATGAATGTAACCTCCCTATCATCTCACATGTCCAGGTGAGGGCCACCCTCAACATTGCAGAACACACAGCATCACTGTTACAAAATGGTATCCCTGGATGTGTGATACGTTCACCCCTAGAGGACATAGCACCACATTACAGACTGATATTAAACCCTGGCCATACTACAGGATATGTACCTGAACAGTGCCATACATACACAGTGGTCCCACACCAATGAGGAGGAACCTCTACTGACCCTGGGAACTACTGCATCATATGCATAACTGGCCTTGTGTTCTAAGCTATGGAAATTGTAAGTATGGAAGACATGTACAGCAATATTACATATGTATATATATCAGGACTATGTACACACAACCTATCTCATGGACATACCTATAGATAGTGAACTATGATACATTTGGAGGTTTCACAGTAAACACAGTATTAACCTGCTACTTTGCATTACCTGTGTTTGTGTCAGCTGTTGCTGTGTCACTGGTGCTACTTGCTGTTTGCTGCTGCTGCTTTTGCTGCTGTGCTGATGCAGTTTTTATTTTCACTGCCTTTATTGCTTTATTTCTTTCTTTCTTTTTTTTTTTCTCTCTCTCTCTCTTTCTTCGTCGGTTTGGTGCAATGAATGTATTGCATGTGTGGAGTGTTAGTACTGGATGCTTTTGTAGGTATCTGCATGGGTCCATGTGATGGCCTCTGCACCAATTGTAAGGCAGCATTTGCTAATTGCATGCAGCCAGGTGTGTACTGATTGCATGTCTCACTGTGATTTCAGGACAGTGCTATAAAAGGGTATGTGAGATAGGCGTTGCCCTTTCAGATTGTAAGAGCATGGACCATGCTGCTATGCTGTCGACAGTGTTCTGTGAGTGTGAAGGTTAGTAAGTCTCTCATGATTCATGCTGTGTTGTAACTTCAGGTTGCTGCATTTCTCTCACCTGTTCCCTGTAGTGAGTGTGTATGCATACTGACACCTACAACTATATTTCATATGTATTAATATATATATATATATATATATATATATATATATATATATGTGTACATATACATACTTTCATATATGTTCATTAGCTGACATTATTAAGTACAAGCTAACAATTCGCAGGGCTGTTTCTGTTAACACTAAACTAGTATGGGAATCCAGTAATTAGGACAGTAAAAGTCTACCTGACATGCTTTGGATAGTACACATCCTATATTGCCTTTATCTTCATTCCTACTATTACATGTTCTACTTATTTTAGCACTATATTCCTGTATGAGAGTCATGGCTTACTAGTAGGTCATACAGACTAGTGTTACAATGGTCTTGTGGTAGGGCCTAATAGTATGCTTTTATTTTGCTTTCAAACTGAGTACAGGGCCTATCAATCAAAGTGCTGAAGGCACCTTTAAGCAGTTAAAAGGGTTAGTAAGTCTCACAGGGGTCAGGCTGTGTTGCAGATTCTGGTTGCTGCATTTATCTTCACTGTTTCCTGTAGTGAGTGTGTATGAATACTGACACCTACCACTATATTTCATATGTATTAATATATATATATATATATATATATATATATATATATATATATATATATATGTATGTGTACATATACATACTTTCATATATGTACATTACCTTACATTATTATGTACAAGTTAACAATTAGCAGGGCTGTTTCTGTTAACACTAAACTAGTATGAGAATCCAGTAATTCGGGCATTAAAACTCTACCTGACATGCTTTGGGTGGTACACATCCTATATTGCCTTTATATTGATTCCTACTATTACATGTTATATTTATTTTAGCACTATGTTCTTGTATGAGAGTCATGGCTTAGTGGTAGGTCATACAGACTAGTGTTACCAAGGTCCTGGGTTTGAGACTGGCAGTGGGAATTTATTTTTCTTTCAAAATGAGTACAGGACCTGTCAATCAAAGTGCTGAAGGCACCTTTACACAGTTAAAAGGGTTAGTAAGTCTCACAGGAGTCAGGCTGTGTTGTAGATTCTGGTTGCTGCATTTATCTTCACTGTTTCCTGTAGTGAGTGTGTATGAATACTGACACCTACCACTATATTTCATATGTATTAATATATATATATATATATATATATATATATATATATATATATATATATATATATATATATATATATATGTGTACATATAATACTTTCATATATGTACATTACCTTACATTATTATGTACAAGCTAACAATTAGCAGGCCTGTTTCTGTTAACACTAAACTAGTATGGGAATCCAGTAATTTGGCCATTAAAAATCTACCTGACATGCTTTGGGTAGTACACATCCTATATTGCCTTTATATTGATTCCTAGTATTACATGTTATATTTATTTTAGCACTTTGTTCTTGTATAAGAGCCATGGCTTAGTGGTAGGTCATACAGACTAGTGTTACCAAGGTCCTGGGTTCGAGACTGGCAGTGGGAATTTATTTTTCTTTCGAAATGAGTACAGGACCTGTCAATCAAAAGTGCCAAAGGCACTTTTAAGCACTAAACCAGGTCTGCGCGTTTGCGGAGCTCACATGCGCACTGGCGGTGAGCTCTCGACACAAGCTTACCCACGCTATTTTCTTTGAAAGAAAAGAAAAAGGGGTGACAGGAAAGTGGTGAAAAAGGGGTCACAAAGAGGGTAAGACAGTAGGGAAACAAGCTTGGGATTTGCAGGAAGGATGTAGGTGAGGCCCATAGCTGCCCATGTCTTTCTCAGCAACAGCTGTGCATTTGTATGTAATTTGGTGTGACATTTGAAACCTTCCACCCCTGAGAGAGGTGTCAGGACAACATTAATACCTGTTGTACAGCCAATTGTAATTAACAGTTTCAATGTCCAGCGGACATGTGTGCAACATGGACAGCTATGTATGGGGCGTAATATTTTTGTGGGTACAGAGTGCCCTTTTTTTTTTCAGGTGAGAGTGGTATGTCAGGTGAGGTAGTCGGTATAGCTGGGGAGGTAGGTTGGGTAGGTTAACAGACAAGACAGACAAGACGCATACAGGGGCGGTGTATGACACATGTGGGGGGGTTACACAATTGACGGGGATGGAGTTGAGATATCCAGGGCACATGAGCCCACAGATGGCAACAGTGGAACTGATATCCCCACCCATAGGCAGTTGCCACTGTTCCTTCACAGCCCAGGACGGGCTGTGCTGGGGCTGTGCAGGCGACAACGGGCATGCCGTAAGCTGTGCCACCCGGGCCTCAAGCTGGCGTAGGGGCCCAAGAACAGAGTCTTGGATCTCCCTTCGCACCACAGACCGGACACCTTGGAGGGTGAGTGGACGGGCTCCTTCAGCCACGCTTGCAGAGGGGGGACGGGCCCCATCCCCTGCAGTGCTTCCACCTGAAGGTGGCACAGGGCCACTGGAGGAGGGTCCAGCCTGGGCACTAGTGCCAGGTGCAGTCGCCAGATGAGGTGGGAGAGGTGGGTCCGCTGGGACCTGCCTTCCCAAGCGTTCTGGGTTTGTGAGTATGTTATGTTAGTTTGGGTTAGTAGCATATTATTCCATTCAAATTAGTTGTAACAGCATGCATTGGTATTCCCATTAAACAAACACCCAGATATTAACACCATTGAACAACAGACATATCAATATCACATGCATTATTTGAACAGAAATACACAATCAAACAACATGCAGGGTTGATTAATGGCAACAGGCCATCAGGTTTGCAGGTATGAACAGGGCACATGCAACAACGGACATGCATATATTTTTGAAACAACAGGACAAATGTCCATGGTTAATGAAATGTTCACATACCAATATTTAGTGAGTTTAATTTGCAATTATAGGGTGGGGTGGGGAAAGAAAATGATGACACATTCATACATTATACATTAATATACATTTGTAATAGAAACACAATTAACTTGTGGGTGATAGTTTCAAAATGATTCTTTATTGACTGTCATGCTAGACCTGTTACAGATACATCACTATCCTAGTTATTGTGACTTTGATCAGATACATCCTCCTGCTACACTTTGATGACAGGGCAGGGGGCAACTATGGATGTTTAGTATGTCGGACAATCATTCATTCTATCTGAAAATTGTTGACTGTCATCACCATATACAGATTTTGGCTTAAACATTCAAGATTCAAACACACTGCAATCAGTTTGGGATGTTACTTTTTAATTCCCACATGCATGTAGTTCTGTAGAACCACACTGAGACTTATATATTCAGGGGTTATTGCTACTTTATTTATTGATACATGATCCTTTCAGTCACTCTCACACATCCTGCTATTTCACAGCTCAGGTTGATACTTCTAGGCTTTTTTCACATATTAGACCTGTGGTGATTCAAACACTTTCCAGCAGCCTCACTTCTGTCATGATTCAGCATTTCAACAGGGAATATATCTCACATGTGATTAACTCAGCTTCTGAGGCTGTACTCTTGAGACTACTGCAGGTTATACTACATTTAATTAATGGTGGGACATCTGTATTACAGAACTATTTATTTCTATCAATTATATTTCCAGTTTCACTTGCATACTGATGAACTTGTTGCAGCCATACCTGCAGACTTTCACTTGCTTGCACATTCTATTACTTTTAATCAATACACTGCAGTGTTCTGCTATGTGCTACACTATAATATTTATTTACAAGTACTAGGTGGGGTTACTAACCTGCATGGTGGTGCAGCCTCACCAGCCTGCGGTCATGCGCCCTTCAATTCATAGAGCGGACACCTGCAGCTGTAATACAAAACAAGTAATATTGGAATACACATCTCCATGGTATCAGCTAGTTGAATTCCTTACATACGTAAGTAAAATGTAACTTACTCAGTAGTGGGGCATTGGGCATATCCCGGGCCTCCTGGATCTATTGGGTCAACTGGTCTTCTTTACGTCGCTTCAGGTCCACATGGTGGTGACGGACCTGCTCACCAGTATGTGGAATCCCAGTAGCACTAGTGAAATCATGAGCCAACTGGTCCCATGCCTCCGCCCTGTATGCTCCCCATGAGACCTGGCCCTGCATGAGTTGGGCCTCATAATGGTGAAATAGGAGCCAGACCATGTATCTGGACTCCTCAACGCCCCACCGCTGTGCTCGAAAGCAACGTCCCTCCCCTACTCCACTCATTCTGCCTGCAGGTCTATTCTACAATCGTTTCTGCTGTGTATTCCCGCCTATGGGGCTTATACATGCCGATTTTCCCGCACATTTCTATGATTGGCCGTTTTGGAATTGTATCTACTTCACAGAAACTGCTTTATCATGCTCCATTTTGGATTATATCCTATATATATGCTATTTCTGCATTTCTAAGTACTGCTGTCATGGCTTAGTGGTTTAGTACCTTGACTCTAGTGCATGGTATCCTGGGTTCGAATTTGACCACTGATTTTTAATTTTCATGACTGTCTAGAAATGAGTTGAGGACCTGTCAATCAAACATGCCAAAAGCACTTTTATGCACTTAAAACCAGGTCTGCACTCGTTTGCACGGAGCTAACGCATGCGCACCGGCGGTTAGGTTGTGGGCCTGACGCGCACCTCCGCGCAAACGGTGTGCGCTGGGTTAAACCTTAATTGGCTAGTAACACGCATGTTGAGCTAAGCACAGCTAGTTGCACACAGTTTGAGCCTGTTGCTATGGGCAAGCAATTTGCAGCCTTTGAAACACTACTCAGCTACGGCCACTCTGTCTCACAGCAGCTTAGCTATCACTACATTTCTAAATAATTTTATTATTGTATTACTTGAAAATATATGCTCCATTTCATTCCATTTTACAAAAGGAAATACTTTTACATTTGTACAATACTGTCAGTGGCCTTTTTAGTGCTTATTTTTAAAAAAAAAAGGTTGTTGTGTGGGCTCAAACCTTGCCTGCCTGCTCTTAAGCTGACAACTCTACCGCTATGCTATTACTTCTTGGCTTACTTTGCATATTTAGTTCTTATATCCTTTTCCACTGATTGCTAACTGCAGTTGCGCTAGTAGCACACCCGCGCACATGAGCGCACACAGTAGCAAACATTTACGGGGTTTAAAAAATAAAACAGTTTTTATTTTCATTTTATAACATCTGTTCACTTTTTACATTGCTGGTCTGTGGGGGCATGTGTTGTGTAGTGTGTTTATTCACATTTCCATGGCCTCTCTCGTGGCTGTTTACTTTCAGCCATTCTAGACTTCCGGGGGCGTGTCCGCTTGCAGGGCTTAGCCTACGGACACGCCCCCTACTGTCTTACACGGACCGTGTAAGAGTTACGGTGTGATTCAGCATGCCTCATGCACCTCATGCATATGCATGACATGCTGACATCACACCGTTTAACTGCAGCCTCCGTGTAAGAGTTATAACTCTTACACGGAGGCTTCCTGAATCTGGCCCTATGTTTACTCAAACAAGCACAAGTCAATAAAATTATACTAAATGGCAAACTGCAATGTACAGAAAAACGGACTGCTGAACAAAGTTTATTTTTTTAATAGCACACCAGCAAATTTCTAAACTTCAGCACTGCTGTCCCACATGCAACATCTAAGGAATATTAAACCATACTGCATATGACACACATGCATGCAGGCTACTATACAAATACACAAATGCACACACAAAAAGACTGCCCATATTCATATTGTGTGTTACATGTTGTCTGTATGCTTAATAAAGGATTTTTGATTGGAAACATACTAGTATCTACACTGCTTGTATTATTTCTGAATACCTACTAGAGTTAATAATTCTGGGTAAAATTAATATTTTATTTATTTATTTTTTTTTATTTAGGACATTTCTAAGTTCACTACTTCTACTACCATTTTTCTGATTTTTAATATGTAGTGATTAACTATAACTAGACAATGTAATTGAAAAACTTCCACACAGGGAAGTTTTTTACACTGTTTAGATTTTATAAATTTTATAATACCTGATCATTATGTTAAATTAGTGTTACTGTCTTTTTAACAGCAGTGAGTATTCCCATGAGTGAGTATAGTGGAATCAGCATTTAAAATCCCACTGGCAAAATACAAAAGATGTCTATATGTGTGTGTGCTTATATTTTGGTTTATTACTTTTTATGGTTGGTAGCAAAGGCGTGCACTACTGCCTCACCACCTTTGGTTATCCAGTTCAATTCAGGGTTAAAGAGCCTACTGCGTGGATTGGGTACACCATACAAGTATACCTTTTCTCCCCTTTTCCACTTCAGAGTGTCCTGACTTCTGCCCCCCCACCTGTACACACCAACACGCACACACACACACACACACACACACACACACACACACACACACACACACACACACACACACACACACACACCACAAGACAACACAGACACGTACACACATTCTGATTGTCCTGTACTCCTGTTGTCAGATGTTTGTGCTGCTGAAATCCTCAAAATCCTCAAAACACTTCAAACTCTCAAGTGATCCCCATCCCATTCCCACTATATTAATCATGTTCATGAGTTGAACTTGACTAAGCTGTTTGCTTCTTCTATTACAGCCTGCAAAATCTGATGTTTGTACCAAAAATGTCCCACTTTGGGCATTTGAAAAGGTGGCAACCCTAAGTTGTTACTTACTTAATTCTGCACCTTCACTCTGTACTTTTCTTCTTCTTTCTTTTTCTTTCTTCTTGTTCTTCTGTTCTTCCTTCGTTCTCTAGCACAGCTGACAAAATCCACCCAAAACCAAAATAAAAATGTAAACTAAATCCGAAAAAAAAAGTAAAAAGATCACGAAACAAATAATCCACAAAGCATTAAGCAAGGAAAGCTGAAGCTCCAAGCTAACAACTGAACTGACTGATTCTCGCTCTTTTCCCAGCACAATAAAGCCCGGGAAGAGAGCGACAACCAATCAGCAGCATTTAGCCCAACAACTTAGCAAGGACGTCGCAGTCCGAGCCCCTTCTAATTCTATGCGGTTCGGAACCGCATAGACTTCTGGGCATCACAATGATGCCTTCATTACCCCTACAGGCTGCAATCAAAACAACAACAAAAAAAAGATGTTTAAAACCGCCGCAGCCCGAGGCGGTTAAAGTGTGCACTGCGCATGCGCATACTTCCGAGTCGTGGACTAGGAAGTTTGTTTATTAAAAAAAATAAGGTATTAGGTAATTTTTTTTTTAAACATTTCTTAAAGTTCTTGACACTTTATTCTTTTTAGTTGAGGGGGCTGCAGTCCGGCAGTCCAATGCCACGAGCCGCCCCTGCTAAATTCCAGTTAAACACAGAGTAATTAAATTTCTGTTTACATTTATACACAAACAGTAGTTAAATTTATACATTCTAAGATATGACAGAGGTGGAAGTTACTAAAGCAAAAGCCCATGCACAACTTAGTGGATTGTACAGGCAGCAATTATGTATAAAAATTGTTTTGTCATTTCAGTAAGAGGTTGAGAGTATTCAGTTTAAAAAGTGTATTGTACGGTGAACACAAAGTCTTAACCTTGTGGTGAGCATGTGCAGAACAAGGTTTGTTTTTTAAGCAGTGGTTTAAAATAATTGAGTTTGCCAGAGACTTTTAATTGTGTGGGGATTCTATTCCAGAGTTTAGCAATGTATTGGGAGTGGAGTGAGTCTCCTGCAACATTATTCAACTCATTTGTAAGTAATAAGAATTTGTTAATAGAGTGGAGGTCCCTTGATGAACAGTAGGGCAATAATAAGCTTTGTAGTGCAGGATATTTTTCTGGATGATGAATGAGTTTGTGTACCACAGTTGTGAATACATTTAGTAGTTGTGTAATTCAAGCCAGTTTAATTGATTTAAGCTATGACAATGGTGGGTCCTATGAGGGAGATTGGTGGAAAATGTAGCTATTTCATCGTTGCAAGAGGCAAGTTTCTATCTTTGGGTATTGTTTAATTTGTTAGGATAGGAGCAGTGTCTAAGACAGCTGGCAATAAGAAGGTGGTGGTTAGAGGTTTTTTTTTTTTGCAGTATTTGTAAGGAATCCATCAATCCTATAAAGGAAGCCTAGATTCTGATGTGTAGATTTAATAGTGTGCAGAACATGCATGTTCATATTTGAGACTATCATCTAGTATAACTCCTAGAAGTTTACTGTGAGTTACAGTTTCAATTACAGTATTATTTGCTGACTTTATGGTAAAAGCCTGCTTTTCATTGTGGCATCTTTTTGAGGTAAAAGGCATTTACTTAGTTTTCTCTGGGTTGAGTATGGGGTTTGATTCTTTGAGCTGGGTTACTACAGAGGAGAAGAATTTTTGGATAATGTCTTGGAGCTTATTTATTACTGAGGCTGCACATATTAATGCTGAGTCATCTGCATACTGAACTAAACTAGCATGATGAGTGGAGTTCATTAAAAAAATATTAAATAGGACAGGACCCAGGATAGAGCCCTGAGGGATATCTATAGTAGCTGGTTGAAAAGATGAGTAGGTTTGTTGCCATTTAACTGTTTGTTCCCTTTCAGATAATTAATGAAGTAATCATGACAAGGAGTTTTGTGAAAGTCCTATTGAGGAGAGTTAAATGAGCAGCTGATGGTGTGATACAGTATCAAATGCATCTGACAAGTCTAAGAACATGGTGCCAAAAGCAGAGCATTGTTTCTGTGTTGGTTTAGTATATTGGAGCATGTAGTGGTACAGCAGTGGTGCTGTGCTGGGGCCTAAAGCCATGTTGTGTTTCTGAGAGCAGGCTATTTGAGGTTAGGTATTGCATCAGCTGCAGATGGATGCATTTTTCTAATATTTTGGAGTGGGGGGATCACCAGTTTGGTCTATAATTATTAAACTCTGTAGATGTGCCACCTATGTGCAGTGGTATGATGCATGATTTCTTCCACAGAGATGGAAAGCATCTTTCCTCTATGGACCTATTAATTTGAGCAGACACATGGAAGGCTATGACCTATGTTGCCATTTTTAGGTGGTCTGATGGTAGCTGATCTGCAGCTACAGAAGTAGTTTTTAGTTTAAGGAGCAACTTCATTATGAGTGAGGTAGGTATTGGACTAAAATCGAAGGGCTGTGGGTGGTTTTGATTGGACAGGGGTAGAGAGAGGGGGCAGATGTACTAGTGTCTAAGAAAGATAATGCTGACTTTATAAAGTAGGAATTAAACTGGGTGGGGATTGTCTGTTTTTGGAAAGGGAGTGGTGATCTTGCCAGGGTAAAGTAGTTTGAGTTTGTTCGATGATGCCCAAAAAGGCTTTGCCTTATTTTTATGTTTGTCTTGTGGGCTGTTATAGTATATGTTTGCTTATCCTGTATGACATGGAGTTTTGCAAGGTTTTTATGAAGTCGAAATTGCTGGAAGGCATTTTGAGTTCTATTGTTACACCCATTTTCAAGGTGTTATACCTTTTAATCATGATTATTTTTATTTTCTTTTATCAGCCATGGTGCAGAGTTGGACTTTATTCTTTTATAGTGTACTGATGCTAGATTATTTAAGGTCTCCAAGAATATGTTATTAATGTGTTCTACAGCAGTATCAAGTTGCATTGTTGTAAGTACATTCCAGTTATATTGTTTTAGTGTTTCATTGAAAATATCTATGCTGAAATTGGTTGTATTTCATATTTGATTATAGATACTATGTTTATCAAGGTTATGGTGAGTTATAATGCCATATGTTGGTATGTAGTCACTTATACTATCTGTGATGCAGCCTAGTTTTGTCAGTTTGTCTGGTTTGTTTGAGAGAATCCAGTCTAATGCTGAGCATCTCCCGGACGTTTTGTTGATTCTAGTAGGTGTGGTTATCAGTTGTCAGAAGTTGTATGAGTTAATGGATTCAGTAGAATTTTTGAGTTGCCAGTCTATAAGTCACCAAATATTATAGTTTCATGGTTAATTTCTTGGGATATACAATACAGGATGTTTTCAGTAGTATCAATGTTATTCCCTGGTGGTATGCAAATTGCTGTAAATATACAGTTTTCCTACTGTTGATTTTTGGGTTTGTTATTAGAAGTTCAGTATTGTTAAATATGGGAATTGCCGGTGGAAGCAAGGCAATTGTTAGAGGAATTTTTATAAATGATGGCTACACCACCTGCATGCTTGTTTTGTCTGTCATCCCTGAGTATATTGTATCCTGGGGGGGGGGTCTCGTTCTCCTTTTTTTCTTTCTTTTTTTTCAGCAGGTGTCAGTAGCTATAACTACACCAGGAGTATATGTGGCAAAGTAGGCATGTACGTCATACATTTTATTGTACATACTTTTTAGGTTCATATTTAGTAAGGTGAGTTTGGATTCTGTTTTTTGTTGAGATGTATTAGGTGACTACTTTATTTTGGGGAATTGAGTGATGGCTTTATGAACAGTGGGACCTGGGTTGGGCTGAATATCTCTGATTTTTTAAATTTACATTTTACAAAGGGAAGCATTTGGCCAGTTATATTTTGGTCTTGGTTTGGTATTTGATCATAAATTTGGATACTTAGTTTTGAGATATTTACAGATACACAGATCAGATATGGTTTGTTGGTACAGATAGGGTGTTATGGAGAAAACAGGTTGGGTAGATGCTGCTATTATTTGTGAGGACTTTCTGAAGTCCTAAGTATTTGAAGGAGGTGGATTTTGAAAATCAGTGAGGAGGAACAGTAAAATAATGTGAGTTAGGGGCATTTTATTTAACTTGGGTTTATCTCGGTTGCAAATTAGGATTATAAAATGTTAGGAGCATAATAGGTTAGTTGTAGAGCTGTAATTTGATAATTAAAGGGGGCAGGGATTAAGAGAGTTTGAGACATAATCTGGGGTGGTAAACTACAGTGAGTGTTACTATTGGGAGTAATTCTATTGTTTTTACTTTGAAGAGAACTGATGGTATTGGTTTGATGAATATGGGGTGGTGCTATGGAAATATAAATGTAGAATAAAAAGGGGGGGACTGGGAATTGGGGGTAGGGTCGGGGAGCACAATGAGCCTGAATGTTAGCGAGGGTGAATGAAGCAGGTTGACAACTTCAAAGAGACAGAAAAAAAATCAGTGACCGGACTTAAACAACCACAAATCTGCCAAGAGAGAGAGATCAGTAAAAGAAACAATGTAATTTAAAAGGTCTTTGTGCTAGTAGGTGAAAGTCTTGAGTTTGTTGCACTAGGATACAGTTTTAGTAGAATAATTATTCCAATATCACATTGGCCTGACTAATGGTGATAACAGTAAAACAATTATACTTGACTGAACAACTGTGCAATGTAAGGAGATTTCTATAGACTTTTAAAAGCAACATCCAAAGGCTACCACAACCCCACATAATAGCAAAACAATGAGAAAAATGCATGAATGAAGCGCTGGAAAAATACTAGTTCAGAACTAAAAGTGGTTACACAAGAAGAGAAACAACCTTAAGGAAGAGAGATAGACTGCTAAAAACAAAGGGAATACATTAAAGAAGAAAGTTCCAATGGGACTTCTGTGGTGTAAGAAATGGAGTTACTACAGTGGACAAATTTCTTTGTTCTAGGATGCCATAATATAGCCCACAGACTGGTGTTCAAACTGCAGACTTTGCTGTTACATACATATCTATTTGCTTGCAAGGACACTTTTGTAGCAAAATAAAAACATACTAAAGACAGTTTAGTGCCCTGAATCAATGGTGATTGTGCACAGATACTAGCTCAGAGCTTAAAGTGGTTTAATACCTGTCTCAGGTAAGGAGAAATAATAAGGAAAGGGGGAGACAAGGTTGCCTTCCTTGAAAGCATGCAGTTCCACTAAATAAAGACAGGAGGTTATAATTAATGGGAATAGCAAGTCTAGAAGAAGTGAATAAACTATAGGAGAAAGACATAGTTTGAGTAAAAGCAGTACAAGTAAATGTCAGTGAATGTTAGTAAGTGGAGAGTAAAAGCTTACAGGCTATAAGGTTATTGCTTACAAACTAGGATGGTAAAGCACTTGTCTTTGGACTGCTCACTATGCAGGCTAAAATACATGCAGAAGACAGAATGGCCCTAATATTACTTAATGTACAAGGGCAGAGGTTGTACACAGTTAGTGCTAAATAAATTGAAGGTGGATTGAGTGGACTCAAACTGTCTACTGGATGAGCCTGCTGTGTGTATGCTTTAGGGATGTTTCTAGTGAACCTGTTGGAAAAGAGAGAAAAAAATGATGTATTTAAGGTTCAGTAGAAATCCAATTAAATTACTATGTGATGAACTATATGCAACAGAACACTGCCACCAGTAAATGCATCGGAATAGTAATTTGTTTCTAAATAAATATATAAATGAATTTCTGTAATATAGTTGCTGTGATGGGGCCACTTGGCTTGCCAACTTAAACACATCGTTGGAAGGAAACAAACAGTACTATTTTAACACCTTTACAAATTAAGGAAATTAATCTTTCAAAAAGCAGCCTTTTAGCACCAGAACAACAAAAGAAAACTGAAAATTTAAGGATAAGGCAGGAAAAAATTTGCAAATATAGTTTCAAATCTCACCGGCACTTTAAATTGAACAGAAGTTTTAGCAAGCACTTACTTTAACTTACATCCCAACAAACACTTTTTAGCCATGACAGACTTGATAGTGCTATGAGAGCTCTACTGTTTCGGTTATCTTTCTAGATTATTTAACACCAGTTATAAAGAGTTATGCTAATAAAATAATATTCAGTCCGTATAAAACACAGTGGAATTACGATGACAAATATTGACACCATTACAAAAACTGCCGACACCAAACAACTGAAGTACAAACAATGGTAGCAAATCATATTTAGTAGAAGGTACATTTACATGTAGAAATTAGGTTCAGCAACAATATCTGCAAAGCACCAGTTAGAGAAACACAGTGCGTTGGTAAAGTAAGTAAAACATACACTTCAAACATCTGAGTTTATTTTATCACTTACCCTGCAACTTCCTTGCACCCTGTTAGAGAGAGAGAGAGCGAGAGAGAGAGGGAAAGAAGGAATGATGAGAGCATGTGGGGTGAGTAGGTATAAAGCACAATAGAAAGTGGAGCAGCAGAAGGAAAATACATGAAAATTACCCCAGAAGCAAGCAATAGGCTGTGTAATTAGTCTAGTCCCCCCCCCCCCCTCAAAGATCAGCAAAACAATTAGAATGCTGAGGTACAGCCCTCTAAAAATACTGGCTCAGAACTAAAAGTGGTTACACAAGAAAAGAACATGGTCAATTCTTAGAGGACAGGCAAATAACACAGAACTTATCTGATAAACCAATTGTGGTGTATAGAAAAGGTAGAAACATGAAACATTTATTGGACAATTTCTCAAAGGCTATAAGTAGTAGTAAAAAAAGAACAAACATGGACGAGTGTGGGAGATGAACAATTCAGTATTAATTCACAGTCATTTAAGCTGTCAGGAAATTATAACTGTGATACTGCTGAGGTGGTGTATGTGGCTGTGTCAGTCTTGCCCTGAATTCTATATAGGCAAGACAGAAAGGAAGTTAAAAGATTGGGTGTACAAACAACTATATGACATTAAGAAGAAGAAAGAAACAAATGCCCTTTCCAAACATATTCAAAAGTATCTGGGACATGGTTTTAAATTCAGCATTCTACAACAATTGACTCGAAGTATAGAGGAGGGCCTTGGTTTCTCCTATTAGAAAAAAAGAGAGCTGTACTGGCAGCTCTGCTTTAATGCAGGAAAACTGCTAGGTCTAAATGAACAAACATCAAGTGCATGTTTATTGAAGTTGAAGGTATTAGCTAAATAAATCATTTGATGTTTTTGATGATTTTATACAAAATGTATTGCTTTTAAATGTAAAATGTAAAAAGGAAAACTGTTGTAAATGTATTGTGTTTAAAAGCTCTACTTTGCAAAAATAATTGCTGTTGCTTTAAATGTGGCTTTTAGAAGGGGGCTTAGTTATCACATGACATATTCCACATTTTGATAGTAGTATAAAAACTGGGACTTTAACAAATGGAGTTATCTGATGAGGTTTTAAAACAAAACTGCTCATCTTGTGTTCTACAATAAAACATTTCTATGGCTAGCCTGAGATTTTACTGTTTTTTTTCTGTGAATTATTGGTTTTATCAGCATTTGTTGATATAACTGGTATAACGCAACCTACAGAGCAATGACAAGACCAGTCTGTAGATAACCAGGGATAAGACTGATTATGACAAATATAATACTGCTCGTGAAATGTAGCCATACTCTGTCCTCCAGCCCTATCATAAATTCTCCAAGTGAAATTGCAGGTACTGTTTCCAAGAAATTTTCCACTTTTATAATGGTAAACACATCTTTTAAAAGTTATGGATAGTTAAAGCAGCATTACTGAAAAAAGCGTAAAAACACATTTAGCCTTTCGATTTTTAGTCAGAAAAATAATAGAAAATACTGTATAAAGCTCTCTATTGGTCACTGGTATAGGGATCAATGGACTACCCCCATCATATGCACTAGGCATATGGGCACAAACCCAAAAGTCACTAATATTGAGACAACAGAAAAAGTATCAAATCTAGGATGCCATTCAGGTGTTTGCGATTCTATTCTTACCAAATGCATGTTTCTGTTTTTAGTGGGCAACAGTACACTTGGATGTCTATTAAGAAATGGTTCAGTACTTCATTTCCAGTGGTTGCAGATGATGATGTACTCATGGTTCCAGATGGCAAAACTAAGGAAATAAAATAATTATGAAAATCGCAGTAGCTGTCTGAAATATAGGTCTATAAGAAAAATGAGCATGTTGGGGCTGGAAAGAGTTTTGAAACAATTGCACACAAGGATGTTGAGTTGTTTGTTCATAGTCCATACGAAATTGAAATAATCTCCAACAGAAAGTGTTGACTGCAGATGACTCCAAAAATGACTTCTGTTTGGATAATACATTCTCTCTCTTGCTGTCCAAGAGGCATGATGAATCTTCAGTGTTGGATTTAGAAGCAAGAAAAAACACTGCTGATGTTAAAGAATCATCACTAAAGACCAGGATGATGTAATAGAGTCACATGATTTCACTTCCCGGTGTGGTACACAGGGTAACTCATCTGTATTCACTTCTGGATTTGATCTGGATGGCAAACCTGGAATCAGTTTGGATGGTAAATGGTGTATATTTAGTTCTGGATTTGGCCCGGACGGCAAAACATTAAAAGATAACACTTTGGAATGTAATGGTATCCCTGTTGTTTTCTCTGGTTATACTTGTGACAGCTTCTGCTAGTTTATGTGAAATGTCAACAGAGTACCAGTTGTACTAATCAGAAGGGAGAGTCTTTTTGACATGCAACACATGGATCAAGGTAGGGAGGCCTTCACAACGGATGGCAGAAGCAGTGTGAGCAAAACCAAATAGGGCCCTTTCCATCTGGAGTTGAGTGTGTCTCTCAGTGTACATTAATGCAGACAAGATCCAGAGAGATTATGAGCTTCCATTCTGTAGGTCATTGTACTGCATGCAAAACAGACATGATAATTCTGCAAGGCAGAACAAAGAAATTTGCAATACAAGGAAAATTATGTCTCTACATTTTGTAATTACAAATTCTTGGGAAGGGAAGTAGCAAGCATTCTCATGAGCCTGCCCATAAGAATTTCATGAGGGGACAATCTTCAAGTGTTACTGACTGTATTTTTCATACTAAATAAGGCCATGGTTAAAACTTCCAGACACTTAAGTTCAGTTTCCTGACAGATTTTAACTAAACAATTTTTGATGGTCTTATTAGCCTTTTCCACAATCCTCAAGCTTATGATTTACAGGGACAATGAAACGGCAATTTAACATTTAGAATTTTAAAAGTCTGCTGTATTATGCAACTATTTAAATGAATGCTCTGATCTGACTGAATGCAACAAATAAATAAATGATAAACTTTGACCAGCTGAGTTAAGAAATTTTATGGGGTTACTAGCTGTATGTTTGGGCATCATCATAGAATGTCCAGAGACTGACTACAGCCATTACTTATTCACCTCAGTCTTTCAGCATTCTCGGTCTGATTTTGAAAAGATAACAGCTTCCACTAAGAAATATTGCTGGTAGTCTTATTTAACTGCTGTAGAAATAAAGCCTGAACAGGATAAGACAATGTAGCATGACTTGATGTCATATCTGCAAAACCGTTTCCCTTCGTTATAAAGGAATCATAATTTCTATGAGTGACAATTTCCCTTCATAATAGTAAGACATCTAATAAATCACTAACAAAAACATTTATAATAACAGTTCCTGTTGAAGTCAAATAACCCAGTTCTTTCTAAAGTGTCCCCAATCATGAACTACTCTATGAACATAACATGAGTCTATAAAAAAATGTCATTGATTCAGCTTTGCCAACCTTACAGGCTTCAGTAATGGCTTAAAGTTTGGGTACCTGAGCAGATATAATTTCATTTAATTGCCCAGTTAAAATTCTGTCTTATGTACAAACAGAAAAGGCTGCTATGAAATCACCATTATCTCTTTGAGTGCAGAAGTCATCCACAAAAAGGATTAGATCTGTGTCTTGCAATGGAACATCTTGTAAATCTAACCTAGATAGAAGCACAATGCTAACAACTACACAGTTTTCAGGTTTTCCTTCATCTGCTGTAGATATTAGAAATTAGAGGTTAAGTGGTGGACACGGGACAATCTATAAAGGGGTCTACATAAAATTCTCGAAAGCCGATAATGTCGAATCTCACATTGTCAGCACGAGACGAAACTGCAGAACATCGAACAAGTAAACAAAAATCTCCGTTTAGTTTTTTTGTTTTTGTTTTTTTTTTCTGAACATTCAATGTTTTAACAGTTCGATCACTAAAGGTCAACCTTTAGTGATTTGAACTGTTAAATATTCGATGTTCTAATATAGACCCCTATAAAGAAGGGTTATTAAGTAGAGACACCTCATATTTTTTATTTTATTTTTTATTTTACATTTGTTAACCGGGATGGTCCGACTAGACGAGGTCCATTTACAGCGTAGGTCCGGGGAGAAAAGCTCCACTTAATTAATACAACAGACAATGATAATAATACATAATGCAAAGTAAAGACTTTGTTACTGAGCAGTATTTTGTGCATAATAGAACAGTACGCAAAGAAAGATCAGATCAGCAATATATACAAGTGAACATTAAGTTAGTCATCAAAATATACAGACAGAGACCACAACATTTCCAAATGTCAAGGGATACCATTTGTTACTTCCATTTTTAGTGAGGGTCTTATAATTGGAGAGAAGAAAGAAAGATTGTGGTAACATACACTAGGATAAAGTAACACATGGACATAGCCAAGAGCTAATAAGATGAACTTTAAGGGAGATTTTGAATTGTTTGGTATTAGGTGCAGAAGTCACCGAGGGAGGGAGATTTAGACAATTGTACTGCAGATAAGCATTGTGTTTTAGTTTTTAATAGCAATGCTTCTACAGAATGTGGAACTGTCATAGAAGTCTTGTGCCTGAGAGTTATATATGCCACCATTTCGAGTAACTGCTCCATCATGGCTGCTGCCCTAAGGCATGGAAGGTGGGCTACTGCTACAGGATTAAGATTTGTACTAAAATAAGCAATAGGTTTATAGCCCACATTTTTGCGCTGTAATAATAATCCTAATACTACATTACTCCTTTCACTACAGGACAAGAAAATCTTTCAGAATAATCTGGTAACCCAAGTGCATGAGGGTTTAAGAATAATGATTTCCATTGTACAAAAGCTTGTTCATAAGAGTCCTGTCATGGTAAAGGGTCAGTGATATTGTATACTAATTCTAATGATTTTTTCACTACTTCTGCATAACTAGAATTCCACTGTCGACAGTAACCTGTTAGTCCCAAAAAGGTTCGCAAGTGTTAGAGAATGGTACAGTTTGTATTGCAGCAATGCATGAAGGCAAATCTGTCAGACACCTTATAAAATAAGATGTCCCTCTAAAGTACTGAACCTGTGATCTCAGTAACTGTAATTGCCTTTATTAACCTTAAACCCTAATACTAACTCAGCTAACATAGTCAGAAAAAAAAATAGTAGCCTGATATGGAGAACATCGATGTCTGTGCTGTGACAGAAACCTGGTTCAAGGCTCCTGAGAGCACCCCAGCACTAACAGGTTTTACCTCATATCATGCGTTCCGGCCCCAAAATCCGACAATACCAAGAAAGGAGGGGGGTATCCATATTCATCAAGGACACCCACACCTCAAGACTGGTGGCAACGCACGATGCATCGGAGACCATCCAGGTGCAATTAACCATAGGCAAGACTGCTCTGCAAATTGTAGCATGTTACAGGCCACCCTCACAAACTCAGGAACCTCACATGGCTTTCCTGAAAACACTGGAGGGGATAAATGTATCTCCAAACACCATCATACTAGGTGACTTCAATTACCCTAATATAGACTGGGAACACTACTCAAGCCCAAACACCCTAGCCCAAAAGTTCCTGGAATTCATAAACTCAAATGCCATGGAACAACTAGTCACCATCCCCACAAGAGGAGAAAACATACTTGATCTCATCATCACGAACATGGGAGCACAATGTTCAACACCGGAAGTATACCCCTCACTGGTGAGATCAGATCACAAACTACTCTTGCTGGAGGTCCTCATCCCACCCCCACCTGAAATAAAAAAGACCACAGTAAAAAACTTCTCAAAAGCCGACTTCACACTTCTAAAGACTAGTGTGGTCTCCTTTAAGGCCCCGAGCGAGGAAAACAGTACTCAAGCCGCTGAATCACTTACAAATGCCTTCTACCAGCACCTGCAGGACTGCATGGATAAGGCAATCCCAAGCAAAACAAAGACTCTTTGTACCAAGGGCAAGCGTCCAGTCTGGTGGACCCCAGCCATAAACAAACTCTACAACAAAAGGAGGAAGCTACTACAAGATAGAGCAAAATCCTTAAAAGGTAAGACACCTTTGATCACTATAAGTAAAAACTAAGAGCTCTCATAAAATCATCCAAAGCAAATTTTGAGAGAAAAATAGCTAAAGACTCAAAAGACAATCATAAGGCCTTCTTTAGCTATGTTAGAAACCTGGGAAGAAACTCCCAGATATGCTCAGAACTAGTTCAAAATGATGTGAAGATTACTGATCCTACAGACATTGCCAACATACTGGCTGACAGGTTCAGTGCAAACACCCCTCCCCAAAGGAGAGATATCTATACCAAATGGTTGCAGCCCCCCAAACATCTCAAACGCCCAAGTGAGAACTGCTCTCTCCAAAGCAAAAAACACAGCATCCATGGGACCTGATGGTGTCCCAGGCTGTGTGCTCCACGGACTCAACGAGGAATTAAACCCACAGCTAGGACAGCTGTTTAATCATAGTCTCACCTCTGGATACGTACCCAGGGAGTGGCGCACTGCGACTGTGGTCCCACTTCACAAAGGCGGTGCCTCCACAGACCCTGGAAATTACTGGCCCATTAGCTTGACAAGCCTTATCTGCAAAGCTATGGAGAGGATCATAATGGACCTCATAAATAAAGACATAGGGAATTTGCAGACTTTGGATCCAACCCAGTTTGGCTTTGTCAAAGGCAGATCATGCCTTTTAAACTTGGTTGACTTTTTCGAAACAGTCACCAAAGCCATTGATGAGGGAAAGGCAGTCCATACAGCCTACCTCGATCTGGCGAAGGCCTTCGATACAATACCCCACTCGGGTATCATTGAAAAACTCATCAGCTTAAATGTTAACCCATACATCACAAGATGGGTTGCAAACTGGCTGAGTGACAGAACCCACAGGGTCAGAGTTGCTGGCGCCATGTCAGACTCAAAGCCTGTCACAAGTGGTGTCCCACAGGGCTCAGTCCTGGGCCCACTCTTGTTTGACATCTACTTTTCCAGTACAAGCAAACACAGGAGGGTTATGGCTGACAAAGTTTGCAGATGACTGCAAACTGGGCGCCGTAGTCGAAAACACATCTGACACAGATATCCTTCAGAAGGGTCTCACAGAAAGGGAAGACTGGTGCCAGAGCCATGGCCAAAAGGGAAATGCCAAAAATGCATAGTCATACCCTTCGGGAAAAACAAGGTTACCCCTAGCTACCATATAGGTGGTAATCCTCTGAGCACAGAAGAAGTTATCAGGGACCTGGGGACCCAGGTTGACAGTAGCCTGTCATTCGACACCCATGTAGCTAAAGTAGTTAGGAAGACCTTCTACATTGCCCACCTTATCATGAAGGGATTCACATCTAGATCAAGGGAGGTCATAGTCTCCCTATACTCATCACTCATCAGACCAATGATTGAGTACAATGCCCCATTCGGAATGTATCTGACCCGACACTTGCAGCAGCTGGAGAGGCCACAAAAGTTCCTCACCAAAAGGATAAAGGGTCTCAAAAATCTGTCCTATGCTGCCCGACTGAAAGAACTCCAGCTCTATTCAGTCGCCACCGCTTGCTCAGAGGTGACCTTTGCCTGACATACAAGGCCATGTCAAACCCAGATTTGATGAAAATGCTTCACCTCAAAAAATCTAGATCCGTCAGAGCCACAAGGGCGGGAGACTTAAACCTCGACACGGCTATTAATAGGACGTGCTGGAGGGATAGATTCATCACCCAAAGACTCCCTATGCTGTGGAACAAAATCCCGGTATATGTGAGGCAGAGCACCTCACTGGCCTTGTTCAAGAGAAATCTTGACCAATGGATGGGAGATTGCAGATATACTCCAGGGATTACCTCAGTGTCACTGCTAGACAGAGGCACAGCAAAATAATGGGTATAGTTCCCCATACTAAAGGGGTGGCGTAAGCCACAAAACTATGGGCTAGGCTTATAAATGCCCTCGGGCAGATAGCCTAGTATGAACCTATGAACCTATGAACCTATTTCAGGCATTTGCAGTTTCTGAAGCTAAAAGCAAATCATCTTCATATTGAATTAAAATAGAACCATGAGGAAATTTAATTTTGCACAGATATTTTTCATGCCTCAGGAAATAAGGGTGGATGAGTTCACATATGCCTGTGCTAATCTAACCCATGTATGCTGCTGTCCACTCTAAATAAATGCAAACAGATATAGACTATCCAGATGTATAGAGATAGAAAAGAAAGCAGATGAAATATCTATCACTGAAAAGGTTGTGGCATCTGATGGAATAGAACTCAGTATTGTTGCAGGATTAGGGACTACTGCATTCACTGCCATAAATCTTGTACAACATGGTATGTGTGTTTCCCTACTTTCTTAACTGGTAAAATAGGAGTGATGCAGAGACTTCAAGTTGGGAGAATATGTTGTTGTAACAAATCAAAAATAACATGTTCGATTAAATGTATTGCTTCTAATGACAAAGGATACTGAACTACCATAGCCAGGTAATCACAGGGTTTCAATGTTATGCCCACAGGTTCTGCATCTTCTGTAGTCCAGAGCTATGGAGGTATTACTTTCAATTCCTCCAAGTCAGTATTCTCTATATCTTCTTCTGTTGCTAAAATAGAAAAAAGAGCATCTTCACCTACACAGTTATTTGAATATAACCCTAAAGACTCACTAGGAATAGTTAGAAATACACCATCTGCTGTAAAATAAATGGTGCATCTTAATTTACATAATAAATCCCTACCAAACACATTTAAAAGACAACAATTTTCTACAACAAAATCATGCTTTTCTTTTGGAGGGCCCATTTTAATGGGGACAGGTCTTGTTTCTGGGTAGTCTAAAGGTACAGTGGGCACTCACACACCCAGAATTGTTTGTTCACAAAGTGGAAGGAATTCAGCATTTACCAAAATGATCATAGATCTAGTATCTCCTGTGACAATGAGAAATGGGACAGATGAATTTTATACTGTAATATTGACAAAAGGACGATCCTGGTTAATTGATACTGAGGGAACTACAGTAACTGTGGTTCCTGCTCATGGCTGGTCTAATGGTTTTGTTGTCGCACCTGTGGCTGCCAAGCAGTATTGCATACAGGAGCATTTCTTTAAGCTTGCTCTGATGCTTGAACATTTGCAAATTTGCTTGCTGTACGAACAGTGGGCATTCATTTCGTACTTAAATGTGGTTCACCTTGCAGAGACTGTGGTGGTGCAAGGGGTTATTAATTTTGTCAGTATTGCCCTGGGGGTTGTGCTTGGAAAAATTTGAATCGACTTCTTCCCCTTCTACATCCTCATGTGTTATCAAACTGTTGGGAGTTAAATGTCAACTAACTTTTATTTTGTTCCTTTTTTCCCATCTTACTGCAATAAATTGTGCTTGCTTCACAATTTCATGAATGTCCTAACTTGGCCATTTTAAACAAACCTTTTGTTTAATTTGCTGTTGTAGCAAACTCTCTACAAACATTGTTGACAACCTGCTGGCTACTGCACCCTCCATATATTCTGGATGTCCAGTAAAAGCTTCACATGCATTTAAAATGCATTGTAAATACACATCAATATATTCATTATTATTTTGCACAATAGTTTTGATTCTTGTCCAGTTAGGGGTTAGGCAGCATGCCCAGTTTTTTTTTCATATTTTTTGAGGATGTCAGGGGGTGTAGAGGTTTTTATCACTTCTCTAAACTCTTCAATAGTTGGATTTTGTAATTGTACATGTGCTTCTAAGATCTTTGCATAGTGAGCTGAACGTGTGTAGCAGGGAGAGACTCCTCAATGGTTTGAAAATCTACTGCAGTCCATGGGTTTAACTACCCTTATGGTAGGTTCAGGCTCACTATCGCTAGCTGCTGCTGGATTTGGTACTTCTCACACTGGATGTATTGTTGTAGGAGGTATATCAAAATCACTGGAAGAAGCAGAATCTGTTTCGTCCTCTGTATTTTCTTTGGTGGGGTGACAACTGATATTCCTCCTCATCCAAGGATCAGAAACTGAGTAATGATTTGCTTAAAGGGAGAGTGTCAAATTTCTCTGCTTGCCTGATTGTTTTGATTAGGATGCTAGGTCATGTGATCTTTTTGTTTACATTCAGGCAGCTTTTAGTCTATGAGCTCAGGTTTCAGGGGGAAGGGTAACTAACACTTCAGGAAATGCTAACAGTTTCCTCTGTGCGCTCCTTTTATCTGCAACCCTATGCTTACAGGAAAGATTTATCAGTCTTTGAAATGTAGTGAAATAGTGCTTATATGAGCTACTTTTTTTTCCAGGCAGGCATAGCAGATTAGTTTTTTAAATATTTCCTGCAACATAGTTTCTTGGTTGTTTTGATTTAATGATGATGGAAACAGATGCAGCGGATGTGTTTTATTGTATTGTCTGGAGCAGTGCTGTTCATTTGCTAATGTAACTGCTCACTGAGGTGCTTTCTACATATATGTCTCTTTCAGTTTGTTGCAGTGATGGTTCCTACTGTTACATGGGAAAAGGGCAAAACAATTATGGGAGATGTTCAAAGGTGAATAGTACAGGAAGCAATACTGCTGATGGAGGGGGAATAACCAGAATGCGTCAGGAAAAGGAACAGAAAGTACAGCACTTTCAACTGGGATAATCTGTTGTAGATGTCACAGGAATAAACAAAACAGTCTACAATTAATGAACCAAAAACAGCCAGAAGAGCTGGATCAAATGTAGACAGAATTAACTTTCCAGTACAAAGTAAAGATCCCACAAAAGTGTCACCTGTTTACTGCAAATTACTTCTTTGCACAGCAACTTAAGTAATGTCTGCAGCTAAAACTTAGGAAACAGTCTCCTCAGAACTAGAGTCATGTGCTTGTGAGGAAGACATGCGAGAAGCCCTGTCTGTGTCATTATCAGAATCCCCTGATAAAACATCCTCACAATTCCAAAGGCTGCAAGCTAAGTAATTCTTTTTTATTAACATACCCACTTTCTTTTGATGAAATATGTGTAACCTTTTCTTTTTCCTAGGGACAACCCTGGGAGGAGACCAACTGAATGGATGACACTTCAAACCAGAAAACAGATCTCTTACCCTGGTCACCCTGGGAAAAAGCGACAGGAGAAACTTCTATGCCCAATGTTGATGGTTCTCCCATACCCAGTATGGACCCTGTAATAGCCACAGAAGGTATGGCTTACCCCTGGTCCAGAGTGCCAAAAAGAACTATACTAAAAGGTCCTGATGAAACCAGTCAGTGGTCTGAGTAACATGCTATGGACACTGCAGAGTCACCCACCAATGGCTGAGGAGCAGACTGAGTCAGTACAGGCAAGGGCTCTTTATTTACTTATTTTTTCCTTTTAGATATATGAGGAGGAAGAACCATAGGACCAGTAAATGTATCCATGTTCCTGCTAAAGGAGAAGCCTGTCACAGCATGATGTAGCAGCTTGTAATCTGGATGTACCACATGTGTGTGTGTGTGTGTGTGTGTGTGTGTGTGTGTGTGTGTGTGTGTGTGTGTGTGTGTGTCGATATATAGGTTCATGTGTGATTACTAGGCTAATTGCACAAGAACATTTACAAGCCAAGCAAATAATGCCCAGGATGTGGGAGTATTATATCTTAATTCACCAGATATGGGATGGGGTAGTATCAGGGTGGTGGATCTTTGGGTGTTGGAGCCCAGAGTCATTTTACAGATGGTCTCTGTCCACAGGGGAGATGCAAAATACCCTGGGAGTGAATTTACAGTTCCCCATCCATTTATCCAAACTCTTTTTCGGGAGAGTAAAGAATGGGCTTGATTTTACAAAGATGAGAAGTCTATTCCATAGATGAGGTAGCCTTTGGGATATGAACCTGTCTCCAGAAAGTTCTGTTAGAATCCCAGATAAGGTTCAGGTCCATGGAATGTGCAACCCTTGTATATTTTTTCTTGCACAAATGTAACATTTCCATAAGGGCTGGATCAGAGAACGCCTCACAGGCCAGGCATAAGTCACCTCTCAATAAAAGATATGAGATGATGTAAAGGGATAAGGTCTTAGTCAGTCTACATAAGACGTGTCTTATGCTTTGTATTTTTACGTGAGAAACCTCTAGGGCTGCTCCAGTTTGTGAGAGTGCCTGGTTAGGTATATGCAGATGGAACAATGCACTTGATTATGAGCCTGATGAGGGCTGAGTACAATAGCATTATGACTTTCTTTGATCTTGATGGCATGCCTTTCATTATAAGTTGAGCCATACAGAAGGCATTCCTCACTGTCATAGCTATCTGGTGGCCAAAGTTTAGGTTACTATCTGTGTTCCTAGGTACCTCACCACTGGGTCTACATTTGGGGGTATGCTGTTAATATTATAATTATAATTTGCAGCAATATCTGATTTACCAAAGGGTATGATTATACATTTTTTTAGCATTTAATCAAAGACCATGGTTTTGGCACTAGTCGTTTGTCATTTTTAGACCTATTTGTAGGATGTCAGCATTATTTGGGGATTCAGTGATTGCTCCCGGTTTAAAGTCATTGATGAAATTGGTAAGCCAGAGGCCCCAACAGTGGCTTTCACTTCAGTGAAGTATATACCAAACAGGAGGGGTCCCAACACTGACTCCTGTGGGATACCACTAGTAACAGTTTCCTTATCAGAGGTGGATTCACCTATCTGAATGACATGTGAGCCAGCTTGCTTGCCATCTGACAAAGTAGTGGTTTATGCCTAACTCAGTAAGTTTATTTATGATCCCTGAGTGGGGGATTAGGGCAAAAGCTTTGGTCAGGTCTGGATAAGCGGTGTGTACTGTTTTAGCCTAATACATGGCCCTGGTGACTTTCTCAAGGAAGTCTGCCAGACTGAGCAGGCAAGTCCTCTCTTTAAAAAAAGACAATTGGATCTGGTCCAGTGTTTGGAGAGTTCTTATGTTATTATTGATTAGGTCCATGATAATTCTCTCCATGGCCTTCCAGATAAGACTGGTCAAGCTTATGGGCCTGTAGTTCCCTGGGTGAGTTGATGCCCCCCCCCCCTTGTTCATAGGGACAACTGTTGCAGTCTTTCATTCCTCTGGGACAAAGCCCATCCAGAGGCTGTGGTTAAAGAGGGTTTCTATTGGTCCTGATATATTCTGTTTTAAGCTATTTAAGAAACATCCTGGAATGTTGTCAGGACCCATGAAGTCCATGTTTTTGGCTTTAGTGAGTGCAGTAATGACTTGTTCCCTCGTAATGACTAGAAGGGGAATGGTTGTGTGTATCTCTTTGGATGTGGAAGGAGGTGAGAATCTTGAAATGAACTTGTCTGCCAGCAGGTGTGCTATAATTTCAGGCTGAGTGTAAGAGTTGCTATTCATGATTAACTTGGCACATTGCTGAGTGTTTCCCGAGTATATGAAAATAATTAAAAAAAGCCTTATGGTTATCTTTCACCTGAGAGGCTATCTTTGCCTCAAAGTTTGCTTTGGCAGATTTGACCAGTTCTCCAATTTGTTTGTTTAGAAAGGAGAGTGTCTTTTTGCACTGTTTTGTCTGTTTTTTCTTCCTGTTTATGGTAGGGATCCATAGATTTTACTCAGACAGGTGCTGCCTTCTCTATACAGCTATGAATGTGGCTGTGCAGTGCTTTTGTGTACAACTCATAGTAGGCCTCAGTGTCATCCTGGTTCGGAGGGGCTTGGAAGCTTAATAAGCTGTCAATTAGTATGAAATATTTGGCCTTAACAAGGTTGTTAACAGGTTTGGAGTTTGATTGGGGTTCTAAGTTAGTTTTAATACTAAAGGAGATCATTTTGTGTTCAGATCTTAGCACGGAGGAGTTAATGCATGGGAGGGAGCAGCATCCCCCATGTTCATCAATACTAGGTGTAGGATATTTGTACCTCTATTTGGGGGTCTAACTAGTTTCTCCAGGGTGTTTGCATTGATAAAGTCAAAAAAACTCTGAGCAAGTGAATTATGGGATGTATAACTCTCCCAGTTTTTGGAGGGGTAGTTGAAGTCTCCCATAAATATGGTGTTAGGCTGAATGTTAAGAGATTCCAGTAGGTTTAGGGAGGTGGGTTCCAGATTCATGTTAGGAGATCTGTTGCTAGCAAGGATATGATAGGGGGTTGCACCTATGGTTAACTGGGCATGGAGCAGCTCAAGTGAGTAATTTTGTTGGACCAGTCTAATGGAGTACTTCTCCTTTATGAGCACTGAGACACCCCACACCCTTTGTTTTATCCTGAGCTGAGGGGGATCAAAATGTATGAAAGGCATTGTAGTTTTTGATAGCTGGGGTGCTTTCTATGGTTCTGAAGCATGTTTCTGTGACTGTACATATGTCTGCATTCTCCAGGTTGAGGAGTGCCTCCAGAGAGTGGAGCTCTTTATTTAAACTCCTAGCATTGAGCAGCAGTACCTTTGGGAAGTCATGAGTGATTTTTGTTATGTTGGAGGGCTTAACAACTTGGCATGGCCTAAAAAAAGGCATCATGGGGATTAATAAAGTTTTTGCCAGTATCTGGAAGACAAATGGCGATAAATGCAAACTATCTCTGGCAACACAGTCAGTCATGTCTCCCCAGGCTGGCAGACATTGGATCCTCTTGTTGTAACAGCAGAAACTAAGGCAATTGTTAAATTCAAGCATTCTTTGCTGGTACTATGGCAGCATCATTGGTGAAGGTAGGATGCTACTCAAGGCTAGATTCATTCCCACCTGGGCCACATATTCAGAGAGCTCCATCGTGTCTTTTGATATAGTCCACTGATGTATATCTTAGGGTATTTACTCCCACATGAACTATGACCATGTCATACTGGTACTTATGGTTTAAAGACCTAAGTACATGCATGACCTGGTGGATCCTGGCTCCAGACAGACAGCTCACTGTGATCTCCTCCTTGTTTAGCCTGATAAAGGGGACATCAGTATGTCTTACAATGGAATCCCAAATAACTACAATGTTTGGCTGTCTGGTGTGTTGTGTTATGGCTTGGAAGTGGGACTACTTTGATTTTCAGAATTATGTGCTGTGTGAAGTACTGTCGTTTTTGAATGTACATGGGACCAAAGACAGAGTCTTTTAGGAGGTCTTCCAGTTTTGTGTAGATTAGAGTGAGTACCTCTTACCTATGTGGGTCTATATGTTTGTTCCTTAGTGTTAGTAGTGAATGCTTTGGCTGTAATGCTGACAACCTGGTTTGTATTTTTCATGTATGTATGTGAGAACTTTGTCTCCAATGACATTGTGCAGCTACATCTCTCACATTCTGTGTTTGCTCTGTAACTAAATGGTTGTCAGTGAATGTGAAGCAATTACTATATTGCCACTGGATTTATGAATCGGTTACATACCTTTGATCTAAAGTCAAAATATCTAAAAGCCAAATTATCTAAAAGTCAGAATATCAAAAATTTGGAAGTTGCCCTTTCTTTACTGTTGTGCAATCCCACACTTGGTATATGTAGTTTCACAGGATGTGGCGGTATGGGGTGGGGGGCTTCACATGCATAAAATAAGTTTTATTCATTGATATTATGATTTTCAATATGTTGAGTACATTTTATATATAAATGTATAAAAATATACATATATGCACACACATGAATGTGCACACATACACTATGTAATCTGACAAATGGGTGATTAAAACATTAGTCTGGCTAAGACTTCAGATATTTGATTTCCAGTGCGCCCTTATCAAGCATGTATTTACATTCTCCTTTCATCTTTATCCAGTTTTTGCCATCCTCAATACATTGCCTGTTTCTTCAGTCATAATCTATACAACTAATGAACCGAATGCGAACCAAGGAAAAAAAAAGTAAGTGATTCAGTGTAGTAAAGGATTAACTCAACAGCACATGATGTTAAAAACACACATAATGCAAAAAATACACATGCATACCAAAGGCATATACTTTGCACTCAGATAATGCACATATTATGCATATATTTATATACGTTTGTATGCATATATTTATAGACAAACACAAATGCTCACCTCACTTAACCTGTATAAAAGGTCACACAGAAAGATTGATTGCCAAATTATCACAAAACCTAAAACAAAACCCCCATGTAATAAAGAAATATCCCACATTAGCATCGTGAACAAATATAACTAAATAAAAATAAGGTTTAGTGTGGTAAACCTAGTAACTGGTAAAATATGAAACTGGAGTATAATAATAAGAATACAGCATTGAAACAAAAAGTGCATTACATACATAATTCCAGCTTCTTTGCTCCTCCAGTAGATACACCTCGCACAAGAGACAACAGAAGCGATTCATCACAGTTTAAATAAGAATCTGCTTCCAAACATAAAAAGTGCTTCCCTGCCTTTAAAGTCCACTGTCATGAAGGCTATCTTCTTTCACAAAGGTGATCACTTCTATGAATGACCTCCGCAAAACAATCACTCTCTCTAACATCTGCCAAAACAGCAGCCAGTTTCAAAAGTCTCCTTTTACAAAATGCACTGAGTCTAATTTATAAGCTCACTGTCACCAGGTTAAACAATCCTAAACAATCCCAATTATTATTATTAGAAAAATACTGCACTCACCTCACTTTCACATTCTGCACTGAGGTGAATCATGTGG
>NC_056728.1:168657051-168780047 GCF_019279795.1 Protopterus annectens | reverse complement strand
GCACCGGTTGTCTGTGGCCCTTTGTGGGATGCTTGTGTCAGCTGGAGTGTCAGATATGTTAGGCGGTTTGTAGTCCTCTGCAAACATGTTCAGGCACAGTCCTTACATGTTGGCCTGTACCTATGGGGCATATATACCAGACGGGGAAGGTCCCAGAACCAAGCTTTGTGGGATACCTGTTATATGTGGTTTGTAGTCTGACATGGCTGCAGCATGTCTGACCATGTCAGTTCTGTCGTTGGTCTGGTTTGCAACCCCTCTAGTGACATTGGGGTGTATATATAAGCTGGTGAGCATATCTATATTGAACACGTAGGGTATTGTATGGAAGGCTTTGCAAGGTCCAGCTACACTGTGTGGACCACATTGCCCTCATCAGTGACCTCAATTACTGTTTCAACTGAGTCACACATGTTTAGGGGCGGGGTCTGCACTTAATAAACCCACACTGGGTAGGGTCGGGTGTCAATAGATCCCCAATATCGTTATGTCTGCAGTACATGCTGATCCTTTCCATAGCTGTGCAGACCAACCTTCTCAGGATTCTGTGGTGGTTGTTTTTAGTATCCATTCAGGCGACACCTTTCTTGAGAACAACCACTGTTGTTGTACACTGCTCTTTGGGTACATATCCTGTGGTAAGGCTGGCATAATGTCAGGGAGGCAGCAGTCTGCTGGGAAAGATATTTTGCATTATGGTGGGGGGGGATTTGCACTGCACCTGTCAGGATGTATGTTGGCAATACGTGTGTGTGTTTGGTATGTTGTTTGTAATATTTGTGTGATCGAGAGCATATCTGGGAATTCACAACACGCTTACTACCATCAGTTGCAGCAGCCTTGGGGTTAGCCTTAGTGTCCTGTACAATTTGTATCATAATAGGTTCATAGGTTCATACTAGGCTATCCACCCTAGGGCATTTGTAACCCTAGCCACAGTGTGGCTTTTGCCACCCCTTGCTATGTGAATATTATGGCCATTTATGATTTACTTAGCTGTGCCTCTGTCTGGACATGACACAGTAAAGACCCCCAGTGTACATCTACAATTATCCATCCATTTTGCTAACTTCCTGTTGAAGAGTGTCAGTGAGGGGCTCTGCCTAACATGTAGTGGTATTCTGTTCCAGGGTGTGGAGAGACTCAGGGTTAGGTATCTGTCCCTCCAGCACATCCTATTTGATTATGTGTTAAGGTTGACATCTCTGACTCACACAGCTCCGATGGCTTTGAGTTTTCTGGGGTGGAGCATGCCCATTACTTCTGTGTTTGGACATGGACTTGTACAACAGACATACAATGCCTCTGTGTAGGCAGTATGTGACTGCATTCAGCTGTGGTGTCTACAGCCAGGCAGCATATGAGTTATATTTGAGACCCTTTCTGACTCTTGCTGAGGTACCTTTGAGGTCTTTCTAACTGCTGCAGGTGCCAGGTAATGTACATCCCAAATAAGGCATTGTATTACAATATGGTCTGATAGGGGAACAGTATAGGGGCACAATGACCTTTGTTGACGTAGATGTGAATCCTTTCATGATGCAGTGTCCAATATAGACAGTCTTCCTAGACAAATTGGTGATGTGACTGTCACATAGGTGACTGTCCACTTGTGTCACTAGGTCCCTGATTACTCCTTCCACACATAATGGTTTACCACCTATGTGGTAATTTGTGTGTACCTTGTTTTGTATTTGGTGGTACATTCATACTGTCCACTGTCTTCAGGACAGTGGGGTGGGGTTCCTGTGTGTGAGAGTGTGGTCTGTAGCATGCTACAGACTGTACAGCAGTCTTGCCTATGGTTAGTTGCACATGGGTGGACTGCAATGACATAAGCATTGTCAGTTAACTGGACGTATGGGTGTCTGTGCTGAATATGGATACTCACCCTCCTTTTATGTTTTGTTACAGGTTTTGTGGCCATAACACATGATATGTGGTATTACCTCGTAGTGCTGGTGTGCTGTCACGAGGCTTGCAGCAGGTTTCTATCACTGGACAGACATCAATGTTCTCCATACTGGGGAGGGCCTCAGGAGCATGCATATTGAGGTTTACACATCTGGCATTGATCAGCATTACCCTTCTGTTTCTTTCCAGTTTTGTTTTCTGTGGTGGTGGGTTGGTCTTTTTGGCCTTGCCTATGAAAGGATCTCTGTAGGTTGCAAAAGCCTTAGGCAATATCCAAACGCTCATGGGTAACAGGTGCAAGCCATCCCTGGAACAGCAGCATGTCTCACTATGGAGTCACCTATTACAACTGTATCAGGCATGTTGTTTCTCCTTCTGTCCTGTGACTGTTTGGCACACCAGCTTTGTGTACTATGTGTTACATGTGCTATGTCTGGAGGTTGTTTTATTGGGTGTCTGCTTTGGAGGCTTGTGTTGGTGTTGTGTGTTTGTAATTAGGGCCTCTGGGAATGTTTTTGTGTTTATGTGTTTGGTTTATAGTCGTTGTAGGTCTATGTGGGACTGGGTTTGTGGTGTATGTGGTTACCTTGTCCTCCTGACTAGTTTTGACAGTACTGATTTGGGGGTGCTCAGGCTCCGGTTTGGCTACCTGGTTGCGTCTATCACATATATTTGTATTTATTGGGGTGAGTTGTTGTTGTTGTGTGTGTACTTGGGACAGGTGTCACATTGCCACTGGATTCACAGATTCTACTTGTTTTGCCTGGCCTTGGTGGATTGTATGTGTGGACACATTTTATTGCCATACTAGTGATCACTGATTACTTCACTTTTTATGTTTGATCTATCATGTGGTAGCTTCCTCATTCTCTTCAATGGTTTAGTAATTGCTGGAGTCCAGCATGCCAGATGCCTGGGTGTATGGCATTGTGTCTTGTTGTTTGTGATTGCAGACTCCAAGCACTCTTGGCTGTGTTCATGGTATGCCTGTATAACATGCTCTGCAGTGTGGCCATATTCTGGACCTGCACAGGGCTTTTCATGGATTCCACATTGGTTTGTAGGGGTGCAAGCTATGCTTTATACATGTTTTTCACTGTGGTAATCTGGCCAGGGACTGGGGTCGGGATGTGTAACTACAGTGTGATTACTCTATGGTCTGGTCTTACCAGTGAGGGATACACTTCTCATCTTGACATCCAGTACACATATTTCTGATTATCACATCCAGTATGCTTACCCCTCTTGTGGAAGTGTTACATTTTGCATGTCCATTTTGTTTGATGGATTCTGGGAAATTGTCTACACTTGTGTCAGTGCTAGTATAATACAAAGTGTATAGTGACAAACGTCTCAAAAGCTGACTTCACACTTCTTCAGACTGAGATGGTATCCTTTAAGCCCACTGGGCCAGTGGAAACCACAACACACAATGGTGACTCCTCCACAGACGCTTTCTACGGACATCTCCAAGAAAGCATGGACCATGCAATCACAAATAAAACTAAGACCTTCTCCACCAAGGGAATGTGGTCTGTCTGGTGGACCCCAGCCATAAACAAACTGTATAACAACTGAAGGATACTAATGCAAGACAGAGCTACATCTCCTAAAGGGCAGGCAGCTGTGATCAGCACTAGTAAAAAGCTACATTCTCTCATAAGGACATCCAAGGTCAACTTTGAGACAAAAATCACCAAAGACAATTAAGATAACCACAATGCCTTCTTCAGTTATGTCAGAAACCAGGGTGGGAACCCTCAGATATGCTCAGAGTTGGTACACAACAACATATATTTCAGTGACCTGACAGATATTGGCAAAATTCTGGCAGACAGGTTCAGTGCAATTTTCCCCCTCCCTCACCCCCAAGAGAAGATAGTTATCACAGCTGAATGTAACCTCACTGTCATCTCAGATGTCCATGTGAGAGCCGCACTCAGCAAAGACAAGAACACAGCATCAATGGGACCTGATGGTATCCCCAGTTGCGTGCTATGTGAACTCCAGAAGGAGCTAAACCCATATATACAACTGCTATTTAACCTTAGCCTTGCTACAGGATATGTACCTGAACACTGGCGTACAGCAACAGTGGTCCCACTCCACAAAGGAGATGCCTCCACAGACCCTGGGAACTACCACCACACAAGCTTAACCAGCCTTGTCTGCAAAGCTATGGAAAGAGTCATTATGGAGCTCTTAAACAGAGACATTGGTGACCTACAGACCCTTGATCCCACCAAGTTCAGCTTTGTACAGGGCAGATCCTGCCTTTTGCACCTAGTTGACTATTTTGAAACTGTCAGTAGGGCCATTGATGAGGGCTAAGCGGTCCACACAGCCTACCTGCACTTGGCTAAGGCCTTTGACACAATACCCCACTCAGGCATCATAGACAAGCTCAACAGCTGAAATATAACACCATATGTCACAAGATAGGTTGCAAAATGGCTAAGAAACAGAACCCATAAAGTCGACATTACAGGTGCCGTGTCAGATTCAAAGCCAGTCACAAGTGGTGTCCCACAAGAATCTGTCCTGGGACCCCTCTTATTTGGCATTTACTTTTCAGATGTGAAAACAAACATAGGAGGGTTGTGGCTGACAAAGTTTGCAGATGACTGCAACCTAGGCACCATAGTGAATACATCAGCCGGCACACACATCCTACAGAATGCCCTCACAAAGACAGATAGCTGGTGCCAGAATCATGGCCTGAAACTGAATGCAACTGATGTGTAGTCATCCCCTTTGGGAGGAACAAAGTACCCACAAATCAATACATAGACAGCAACCCACTGAGTACAGAAAACAAATCAGACACCTGGGGACCCATGTAGATAGTGACCTCTCGTTTGACACCCATGTTGCCAAAGTGGTTAGAAAGACTTTCTATCTTGCCCACCTTATCATGAAGGGTTTTCCATCCAGATCAAAGGAGGTCATTGTACCCCTATACTTCTCCCTTATCAGGCCCATGATTGAATACAAAGCCCCATTTGGTATGTACCTCACCCAGCACTTGCAACAGTTGGAGAGACCCCAAAAGTACCTTACCAAGAGGATCAAGGGTCTACAACACATGTCATATGCTTCCAGACTAAAGGAAATCCAGCTTTATTCAGTAGCATACCACCTACTTACAGGTGACCTATGCCTGACATACAAGACCATGTCCAATCAGGATTTAGTGGACATGCTCCACTGCAAGCAATCCAAATCCACCAGAACCATGAGAGCTAAAGATTTGAACCTCAGCACATACATGTATAGGACATGCTGGAGGGACAGAGTCATAACTCAGAGGCTTCTCACACTCTAGCAAAGAATCCAAGTTCATGTTAGACAGAGTCCCTCACTGACTCTCTTCAAGAGAAATCTGGACAAGTGGATGTGAGATTGTAGGTTTACCCCAGGGGTCCTCCCTGTGTCACTACTAGACAGAGGCACAATCAAGTTATTCGATTAAGTAAGGGGGTCATAATGTGTCACTACTAAGTCAGAGGCACAATATTCGGAATCTATTCTGTACACTTGGAAACACAAAAACACGGACTAGCCGCCAACTATGAACAAGACTAAAACCACAGCTTAGTGCAGAAATGGTACAAAACAGGCTGATGCGATTTAGCGCTTTCTTTCACTTTATTAAAATGTGAACTTCTTCAGAAACATGTGCCCTCCCCAGCACATGTCTTTTAAATCCTATAGAACAGGATATGATGTCACAAAATTGTCCCTAATTGTTGAGTGTATATATACATAAATACAAAATGTTAAACTGATATCTATATCAAAAACTGTATGAATATATAAAAAATATTTAAATGTGATAAAGCATCATATATGAACTCCATACTATCATTCATATTTATATAATACTAAATGATGATTATTAATAAATAATTTACATACCATCATTCTGAAACAGAATGCTTAAAAATTGAATATGAACTTAAAATAATGTCCTAGCTAAATAGATTTACTATAGAATAAACATTCCTGATAGAAAAACTAAATAAAATTGTGATGCACTTACAACTTTGTAAGATGGTTGACAATGTTATTTATATAACAGAAAACATTTGATATTAATAACCTCATTGAGGCCTGGATACTGATCCGCTCCTAACAATAGTTGCCATATAGTCTCCTTTTGCTCTAATTTATTGTTGGTGTCCCCCATGAATGTCACTTTTCTATGTGGTCTAGAACAAAAAACTCAAACTTTTTAAATTCACTGCAGACTAAAGAGTGCCTTGCAAGTGCATTATTTTTATCCCTATTCTTAATAGCTAAGGTGTGTTAAATTCTCGCTTTAAGACTCTAACAGTTTTGCCAACATAATAACATTCACATGATGCACAACAAGCCAAATAAACCACATATTCACTATTGCAGTTAAAATATTTCTTGGCCCAAAAGTTCTTTTGAATGTTTCAAAGTGACAAAGGAACTATTGCTAAGGAATCTGCATTGTCTACAATTAGTGCATGCAAATGTACTTTTTTTAATGAGATCTCTAGACTTAACTACAGAACTACTAGTGGTACGTTCTAACATTTTCTTGATATTATTCACTGTTTTATGAATTGGGGTTTTGTCCCTACACAGCTGACTAATTCTTTATTGCCTAAAATTATTCTCCAATTCCTTTCTATAGTGTTCCTAATTTCTTTTACTTCATTTACTATTGGAAGTGGAAATGCAGTATAAAACCCAATTTCTTCAGATCTATTGTTACTCTCATACCTTGGATGTACTATTCTTGGTGCTTCCACAGAAATGTCCGTGGCCAATAATATAGGTTTTGCTACTCCTTGTCTTAATATATTTACTTCCTTTTCCAGTTTTTTTATCCAATTAGGATTGTAACCTCTTACTACAAACATGTCTCTCAAATGTAATAATTCTTCTAGAAATACTGAGTCATTTGTAGTGAGCCTACTGAGTCTAATCATTTGTCCCTTCACTACACTCTTTTTCATATGCTGTGGATGTAAACTAGCCTTGTGAAGATATTGGTTAGTGAAGCAAGATTTCCTGTAAATACTGCTTGTAATAGTACCATTGATGTCATTGATTCCAAGATCTAAATCCAAAAAATGTATATTTCTACCAAATTCTCCCAGTTTGAAAAATAAGAAGCTAGTGGTAGTGTTGATGTCAATTAACATATTTTCAAATTCACATAGCCCACCTTTCCACACAAAAAACAAATCATCAATGTACCTATAGTACATCAAAACCTTTCCAAAACTTTCATGGACTTTTAGAAATTGTTGTTCCCATCTGGACATCACTAAATTGGCAAAAGCTGGGGGGTAAAATTATTGTTATGGATACAGTAGATTATAATCAAAGGATACTGGACATGTTAAAAGACACTACAAATTACTCCAAAGTCACAATAGAATTGGTAAAAACCAGTTTCAGAAGAATAGATGTCATTTTATTTGACATGTTCTGCCAGAATGAAATTGAAAAGGTAGATTATGATTTTTTGCTAGTGGAACATCCTACAATGGCTAAGTTTTTTGGTATACCCAAAATACAGTATGGCCTTGAAGATTTATCCTTCAGGCCTATTGTATCAGCAAAAAATTCGAAAACAGAGAACATTTCTATCTGGTTAGACAGTTTACTTAACCCAGTAGCGCAAAAAGCTGAATATTATCTTAGAGATTCCTGGCAGGTTTTGGAGATATTGGGAAGGATTGGAACATTAGATAAAGATGTAAATTTTGCTACATTAGATGTGAAAAGTCTCTATACTTCCATAGATCAAATTGAAGGAATAGAATATATGAGAGAATATCTTACAAATCATACAGACATGAGTGGCCACAGGGTAAATACATTATGTGCCCTTATGGAAATAGTACTTGAAAACAATTTTTTCAAATTCAATAATGTACTATACAAACAGACATCTGGAGTGGCGATGGGGGCGAGGGTGGCCCCAGCTTTTGCCAATTTAGTGATGTCCAGATGGGAACAACAATTTCTAAAAGTCCATGAAAGTTTTGGAAAGGTTTTGATGTACTATAGGTACATTGATGATTTGTTTTTTGTGTGGAAAGGTGGGCTATGTGAATTTGAAAATATGTTAATTGACATCAACACTACCACTAGCTTCTTATTTTTCAAACTGGGAGAATTTGGTAGAAATATACATTTTTTGGATTTAGATCTTGGAATCAATGACATCAATGGTACTATTACAAGCAGTATTTACAGGAAATCTTGCTTCACTAACCAATATCTTCACAAGGCTAGTTTACATCCACAGCATATGAAAAAGAGTGTAGTGAAGGGACAAATGATTAGACTCAGTAGGCTCACTACAAATGACTCAGTATTTCTAGAAGAATTATTACATTTGAGAGACATGTTTGTAGTAAGAGGTTACAATCCTAATTGGATAAAAAAACTGGAAAAGGAAGTAAATATATTAAGACAAGGAGTAGCAAAACCTATATTATTGGCCACGGACATTTCTGTGGAAGCACCAAGAATAGTACATCCAAGGTATGAGAGTAACAATAGATCTGAAGAAATTGGGTTTTATACTGCATTTCCACTTCCAATAGTAAATGAAGTAAAAGAAATTAGGAACACTATAGAAAGGAATTGGAGAATAATTTTAGGCAATAAAGAATTAGTCAGCTGTGTAGGGACAAAACCCCAATTCACGTACAAAACAGTGAATAATATCAAGAAAATGTTAGAACGTACCACTAGTAGTTCTGTAGTTAAGTCTAGAGATCTCATTAAAAAAGGTACATTTGCATGCACTAATTGTAGACAATGCAGATTCCTTAGCAATAGTTCCTTTGTCACTTTGAAACATTCAAAAAGAACTTTTTGGGCCAAGAAATATTTTAACTGCAATAGTGAATATGTGGTTTATTTGGCTTGTTGTGCATCATGTGAATGTTATTATGTTGGCAAAACTGTTAGAGTCTTAAAGCGGAGAATTTACGAACACACCTTAGCTATTAAGAATAGGGATAAAAATAATGCACTTGCAAGGCACTCTTTAGTCTGCAGTGAATTTAAAAAGTTTGAGTTTTTTGTTCTAGACCACATAGAAAAAGTGACATTCATGGGGGACACCAACAATAAATTAGAGCAAAAGGAGACTATATGGCAACTATTGTTAGGAGCGGATCAGTATCCAGGCCTCAATGAGGTTATTAATATCAAATGTTTTCTGTTATATAAATAACATTGTCAACCATCTTACAAAGTTGTAAGTGCATCACAATTTTATTTAGTTTTTCTATCAGGAATGTTTATTCTATAGTAAATCTATTTAGCTAGGACATTATTTTAAGTTCATATTCAATTTTTAAGCATTCTGTTTCAGAATGATGGTATGTAAATTATTTATTAATAATCATCATTTAGTATTATATAAATATGAATGATAGTATGGAGTTCATATATGATGCTTTATCACATTTAAATATTTTTTATATATTCATACAGTTTTTGATATAGATATCAGTTTAACATTTTGTATTTATGTATATATACACTCAACAATTAGGGACAATTTTGTGACATCATATCCTGTTCTATAGGATTTAAAAGACATGTGCTGGGGAGGGCACATGTTTCTGAAGAAGTTCACATTTTAATAAAGTGAAAGAAAGCGCTAAATCGCATCAGCCTGTTTTGTACCATTTCTGCACTAAGCTGTGGTTTTAGTCTTATTCTGTACACTTATTACCACTATAAGGGGTGGCAATAGCCACATCACTATGGCTAGGCTTATAAATGCACTAGGGCAGATAGCCTAGTAGTAAACTATGAAACTATGGTGTATGTGTAGGTATTGTCAGTCAAGCAATATAATGTGGTTTGGGGGGCTTGATATCTTCCTGTATTCCAACATTTTTTGTCTATTCCTTCTAGCATGTCGAGGGATCAGTTGCTAGTGTCCTCTCCTGCTCAGCTGATGAACCTGGGAATATTGAGGCAATGTTACAATTGCCTCATGTACACAGACAACCCTCTCCTTCTCCCACAAAACACAAATATATGTGAGAGATGCCACTATGTAGCCAAACTGGAGGCTGAGCTCTCTCAACATATAACTGGCAAGACCAGAGAGGAGGAGAATGTAACCACACACACCACAAACCCAGTCTCACATAGCACTATTACAACTTCAAATCATACACATAAACACACAAAGACATACTCGGAGGCTCTGATCAAAAATCTACCAAAACAGCAGAGGCCACCAAAGCAGACACCCAAACAACTGCCTCCACAGGGCACAGCACATGCAACACATAGACCACAGAGTCAGTGTGCCAAACAGTCACAGCCCTTAAGGCCAAACACAATGCCAGACACACTCGTCATAGGTGACTCCACAGTCAGACACACTGACGTCCCGCTCACCAGATTGAGTAAGGAGAAGGTCACAGTAAGCTGCCTATTGGGCGCTGGAATCCACCACATAATGCAAGCACTCAGGTCACTCAACTGCAAGTACAAGTATGACTCAGTCATTGTCCATGCTGGCGTGAACGACCTGAGACATACCTCCCTGGACTACATGAAAAGAGACATAGAGGAGCTCTCTGATTATGTAGCCCAGGTAGGTATGACCCTGACCTTGAGCAGTATCCTACCTTCACCAAGAATGATGCCACAATACAGAGACAAGATGATCAGCTGTAATAATTGGCTTAAACTATGGTGTCATTCAAAGGGGATCCAATGTCTGTCTGCCTGGGATGACATGCTGGACAAGCCACGCTGATTCGCAAGGGACGGCTTGCACCTGTCACCCCTGGGCTTCCGGATTTTGGCTAAGGCTCTTGCCACCCCCATTGTGCCTTTTTTAGGCAAGGCTCAAATTCTAAACCTACCACCCTAGAACACAAAAAAGGAAAAAAACTAAGGGTAATGCTGCTCAATGCCAGAAGTCTCAACCTCAAGATGCACACACTCTAAGCCCTTCTCAGTATGGAGAACATCGATGTCTGTGCTGTGACTGAAACCTGGTTCAAGGCTCCTGACAGCACCCCGGCACTATCAGGTTTTACCTCATATCATGCGTTCCGGCCACAAAATCCAGACAACACCAAGAAAGGAGGGTGGGTGTCCATATTCATCAAGGACACCCTCACCTCAAGGTTGGTGGCAATGCACGATGCATCGGAGACCATCCAGGTGCAATTAACCATAGGCAAGACTGCTCTGCAGTTTGTAGCATGTTACAGGCCACCCTCTCAAACTCAGGAATCTCACACAGCTTTCCTGAAAACACTGGAGGGGATAAATGTATCTCCAAACACCATCATACTGGGTGATTTCAACTATCCAAATATAGACTGGGATCACTACTCAAGCCCCAACACTCTAGCCCAAAGGTTCCTAGAGTTCATAAACTCAAATGCCATGGAACAACTAGTCACCATCCCCACAAGAGGAGAAAACATACTAGACCTCATCATCACGAACATGGGGTCACAATGTTCAACACCAGAAGTATACCCATCATTGGTGAGATCAGATCATAAACTAATCTCACTGGAAGTCCACATAGCCCCCCCACCCCAGATAAAAAAGACCACAGTGAAGAACTTCTCAAAAGCCGACTTCACACTTCTAAAGACTGGTGTGGTCTCTTTCAAGGCCCCCAAGCCAGCGGAAACCATTACCCAAACCGCTGAATCACTTACAAATGCCTTCTACCAGCACCTCCAGGACTGCATGGATCAGGCAATCCCAAACAAAACAAAGACTCTTTGTACCAATGACAAGCATCCAGTCTGGTGGACCCCAGCCATAAACAAGCTCTACAACAAAAGGAAGAAGCTACTACAAGATAGAGCAAAATCTGTAGAAGGGAAGACACCCCTGCTCATTATAAGTAAAAAACTGAGATCTCTCATAAAATCATCCAAGGCAAATTTTGAGAGAAAAATCGCTAAGGACTCAAAAGACAATCATAAGGCTTTTTTTAGCTATGTTAGAAACCTGGGAGGAAACTCCCAGATATGCTCAGAATTAGTTCAAAATGATGTAAAAATCACTGAACCTACAGAAATTGCCAACATACTGGCTGACAGGTTCAGTGCAGATTTCCCCCCCCCCAAAAGGAGAGATATCTATACCAGAGGATTGTAGCCCCCCAAACATCTCAAATGCTCAGGTGAGAACTGCTCTATCCAAGGCAAAAAACACAGCATCCATGGGACCAGATGGTGTCCCCGGTTGTGTGCTCCACAAACTCAATGAGGAATTAAACCCGCAGTTAGGGCAGCTGTTTAATCTTAGCCTCACCTCAGGATACGTACCCAAGGAGTGGTGTACGGCAACGGTGGTCCCACTTCACAAAGGAGGTGCCTCCACCGACCCCAGAAACTACCATCCCATCAGCTTGACAAGCCTGGTCTGCAAAGCTATGGAGAGGATCATAATGGAACTCATAAATAAAGACATAGGGGATTTGCAGACTTTGGATCCAACCCAGTTTGGCTTTGTCAAGGGCAGATCATGCCTTTTAAACTTGGTTGACTTTTTCGAAACAGTCACCAAGGCCATTGACGAGGGCAAGGCAGTCCACACAGCCTACCTTGACCTGGCAAAGGCTTTCGACACAATACCCCACTCAGGTATCATTGAAAAACTCACCAGCTTAAATGTAAACCCATACGTCACAAGATGGGTTGCAAACTGGCTAAGTGACAGAACCCACAGGGTCAGAGTTGCTGGCGCCATGTCAGACTCCAAGCCTGTCACAAGTGGTGTCCCACAGGGCTCAGTCCTGGGCCCACTTTTGTTCGGCATCTACTTTTCAGAAGTACAAGCAAACACAGGAGGATTATGGCTGACAAAGTTTGCAGATGACTGCAAACTGGGCACCATAGTTGAAAACCCATCTGACACAGACATCCTTCAGAAGGGTCTCATAGAAATGGATAACTGGTGCCAGAGCCATGGCCTAAAGTTAAACGCTAAAAAATGCATAGTCATACCCTTCGGGAAAAACAAGGTTACCCCTAGTTACCATATAGGTGGCAATCCTCTAAGCACAGAGGAAGTTATCAGGGATCTGGGGACCCAGGTTGACAGTAACCTTTTGTTTGACACTCACGTTGCCAAAGTAGTTAGGAAGACCTTCTACATTGCCCACCTGATCATGCAGGGATTCACATCTAGATCAAGGGAGGTCATCGTTCCCCTGTACTCATCACTCATCAGACCAATGATTGAGTACAATGCCCCATTCGGAATGTATCTGATCCGACACCTGCAGCAATTGGAAAGGCCCAAAAAATTCCTCACCAAAAGGATAAAGGGTCTCAAAAATATGTCTTATGCTGCCCGACTGAAGGAACTCCAGCTCTATTCAGTCACTTACCATCTGCTCAGAGGTGACCTGTGCCTGACATACAAGGCCATGTCCAACCCGGAATTAATGAACATGCTTCACTTCAAAACCTCTAAATCCATCAGAACTACAAGGGCAAGAGACTTAAACCTCAACATGGCTATTAATAGGATGTGCTGGAGGGACAGATTCATCACCCAGAGACTCCCTATGCTGTGGAACAACATCCCGGTACATGTGAGGCAGAGCACCTCGCTGGCGTTGTTCAAGAGAAATCTTGACCAATGGATGGGAGATCACAGGTATACCCCAGGGATAACCTCAGTGTCACTGCTTGACAGAGGCACAGCAAAATAATGGGCATATTATCCTTCAAACTAAAGGGGTGGCGGAAGCCACAAAACTCTGGGCTAGGCTTATAAATGCCCTAGGCTATCTACCCTAGGGCATTTATAAGCCTAGCCACAAAACTCTGGGCTAGGCTTATAAATGCCCTAGGGTAGATAGCCTAGTATGAACCTATGAACCTATGAACATAGGCCTGGTGCAGTTCCTGCTATTAGGACAGTGGTCTGCAGCAAGCTATATAGTAGTAGGCAGTTTTAGCCATTGGTATTTGACCATGGCTATTCCGCGTTGCTTCTTGTTGTGGTACCAACATGGGCGTGTGGTTATCCATGACATTTATTGCTAGTCACCCTCGTTTTGTAGCTTGTTCCATGTTTTTGCAGATGTACATCACTGTATGAGGTGTGACCTGGTAGTGTTAGGGTGCTGATGTGGGCTTTGACCCAGTTTTCTATTACAGCACTGATATCTACATTCTCTATACTGTGTGCGTTTACACTGCACGCATCTTGCTGTTTATACTTCTGGCAATGGGTAGCATTACATCTAGTTTCCTATCCCTTGTGGTACCTATGAAGGTGGGTTTGTGTTTTTGTGGTTTATGATTGGTGAGGGTGGATGTTAGTCAGGGTCCTCAGGTGTGCATATGGTACATGGTGTTACATTACTTAACACATGGCATTCATGCCTCAGGTGGTGCTGCAGGGCTGTCTCTGTCGGATGCACATACTACACTCCCTGTACATGTTTGGAAGCAGGTTGTGTCATGTTAGGCATCCCTGTTACTATATGAGTGAGTCTGAGGGGGTATCAGTCCCAGTGTTCCTACTGAGCCAGTGTATGTGCTATGCGTTGCCTCTTTGCCAAGGCCAGGGCATACTGGGCACGCCTCCTTCTGCCTACTGGGGCAAGGTCAGGTTGTTCCTCCTCTGAGTCACCCTCTGCCTGTGGTGGCCTTGGCAATGGTGGAGGTATGTTTGGCCCAGCCCTATGCTGGTCCTGCTGCAGCTGTTTCCGCAGGATCATATTATGTAGCATAGCACATATCATGATCATTTGGGTACATGTAGTTGGTGTGTACTGCAAGGCTCCACCAGATGTGTCCAGACACCGGAACCGTGACTTGAGCAGCCCAAACACACGCTCTATGACATTACGTGTTTGTGCGTGTGCCTCATTATGGCGTTCCTGTTCGGGTGTGTGTGCATTTCTGATGGGTGTCATCAGCCACGGCTCAAGTGCATAACCTGCATCCCCCACTAGGTGTCCGTGTGGGAAGTCCCCACTGGCAAATGATTGGTACAGCTGCGTCAGATGCCAGATGTGGGAATTGTGGTAGCTCCCAAGGCAGCCAGCACACACATTCATTATTAAGCCCTGGGCATCACACACGACCTGGCAGTTGATGGAGGGGAATCCCTTGCAGTTAATATAGGCTCTACCCCGCTCATCAGCTGGTGCTTTGATGCGTATGTGCGTGCAGTCTATTGCACCCAGTACCTCAGGGTATCCCGCTATTTGCTGGAAGAGACGCATATTGCTGGCCAATACCTCACGGGCATTGGGGAAATATACATGATCACCGACATGTGCTGACATGGCATCATGGAACTGGTGCAGTACCCTGGAGGCTGATGCCTGTGATATCCCCATCATATCACCAGTTGGTCTCTGGAAGGTACCTGTTGCTAGTATTCTTAGGCCAACACATACCTTGGTTTCCACTGGGATGGATTCCCCTCTGTTGGTTCTGTGTGTGAGACATGGCCTGCACAGCTCAACAATTTGCTGCAGAAGGTCTCTGTCAACTCTGTAGCGCTCTACTATCTCCAGCTCATGTAACCCATGGTAGGTGACCCTGGGCCTGTATACTCTCCTCCTTCTCCTCACTCTGGGTTGTCTGTCAGCATCTGCATTGTCACCACCCTCAGCAAGTCGCCTATGCCTGATTATAACAGCTATGGCAGCCCCTAGCATTTCTGCTCTGAGTTCAGCTTTTTCAGTTTTCAATTCTGATAGCTTACTCCTTTCTTGCAGTATCTCTTGTGAGAAACAGCCTGCACTGCTGTTTGCAGTGCTTTAAGTGCTGGGTTGGGCTTCTAGTCTGCCTGTGTAATTGCCTGCTTCCAATTGTTTCCACCAATTAACTCCAGCAGTATCCTCTGGCAGCTTCCCTGTAATCTGGTTGTTTCCTTTTTCCTCTCTGTTTCCTCAAGGGGAGCAATGTGCACACCAGCATAAGCATGCTCACAGTGACTTAAACGCGCGCACACATCCTTACACGGTTTGAACTGGGCTGATTCATGGTAAAACACGCGCACACAGCCTTATACATCAGGGAACAGGCTTCCTGATGTTTACATTGCCTTACACACGTGCACGCCCGCGCAAACCGTTGCAAACGGTTTGCAACATGCCCCCACATGTTGAACCTGCCTTACACGCGCGCACACGCGCGCATGCGCGTATATCAATAAAGTTTGAGTGTAGGGATAGTGTGCACCCTCTATTTCTTGACTTTCCTAGTGTTCTGTTGGGACACACCTCTCTCCCTGATGTCTGTCTGTCATCTGTCACATTACACTACCCTCCAATGTGATACATTTATTTCTCTCATTCCCCCCCGTGATGTCACCTACCTCTTACTCTATTCCTCCCCCTTCTATAACTCTTACACTACTCAGAAAGTGCTCATTACCTATGTGGCAGTGTGATTCAGTATTGTAACCCTCATTTACATAGGATTGCCTAGTAATGCTTAGTTACATCTCTTAGACTGAGCTTCCCCCCCTTGGCAACCACTACACGGTGGCCATATTGTTTTTGGTCTGCTAGTCCCTGCATTGTTATTCCATGTAATAAATAAAACCCACAATTGTGGGCTTATAAGCTTCGGTTTTCACTTTTAGGCAGCGCACCCCGTTTGCACAGGTGTGCACTGCAGTTAAACATCAAAATCCCATGAAAAAAAAAAGTTATTTTAAATAATTTTGCAACACTTTTTAATGCCAATGGCCACATATTTGGCCATTGGCATGCTAGATAACACATATGCACCCTTTATTTGGAGCTGACATAGCTCAGTTGTCAGTTTTGCAGAAATGTACTCAGTTGTCAGCTGAGTACATTTCTGGAGCTAAAACGTCCGTTACACGGACTGCTTTGGGCTTCCTGGATCGCTCAAATTCCTCATTTGCATATCATTGAGCTGCAAATGAGGTAATGAGCATTTCCATGCCCAGTCCGTGTAAGAGACGTTTTAGCTGTCTCTTACACGGAGGTTTGGGCTGTTCCTGGATCGGGAGGCTTACACGGAGGCTTACACTACTCTTAAACTCCGTGTAAGCCTTCGTGAATCCTGCCCATAATGTTTTCAGCACACTTCTCAACTTTTCCTCAGCAAAATGTGTGACGGAGAGTGTGTATCAAGTAGCAGGGCGAAACATACCCATGGCCAGTAAAAAGGACAGAACATCAGTTTTGTAGCATTTTAGTTGCTTATTATGTTTCTTACAACATTTAGGTGTTTCAGAAAACAGAATAACTGTTTTATGCAACTATTACATAAAATATAGGAAATAATTTTGTCCTAAAATCTCAGGACATTTGCCATTTTTTCAATGTTTTTGCAGGACACAACTGCCCAAAGAGGGACTGTCCCTCGCAAAGTGGGACAGGTGGTAACCCTATAACAACTACACTCCAGAACTGTACAAAGGCATAATTCTGTAGTTGTGGGCTGGTAGAAGCACTGATATTGAGGAATGAATGATACTCATAAGAAAACAATTGTAACAGCCTGTGAGCATTTTTATTGTAATATTTAATGTCATTAGGATATTCACTACTCCATTTCAACAGTTTCCTTATTCTTTTTTGTCCTCAGTAAGTTTTGCTGCTAAGCATACTTGTTTGTTTTCAAAAGTTACTCATATAATGTTATATGTTCTTGAAATGGCATTCCAATAGCAATAAGATACTTTCATTATTTTGTTTTAAGTGTCTGCTTATCCTGCATTCATCTGTTCCTTTCTTTTTCAGAAATTAAGATGTTGCCAAGGCTGGCCTCAGGCCTTGTCATTGTTAGGTTTCTTTCCTAGTCTGAATTAAGCAACTCTTAATCTTATTTGCATTTATTAACCCATCCTTTCAGCAAGGCGTGCATTATAAACAGTTTTAAGGAATACGAGTAGAAAGTGACAAAAATGAATGAGTTCACCAGCAGGATGGACTGCCTTTACTACTTTATCAGTAAAACTACTTTATAAGTGTTTAGTTTCCTTAGGGACATATGTTATTTAGTGAACTGGCTTTAGTTCTTTGAAAATGCAAGTGGAAACCTAGACTTTTCTTTCCCTGAAACCATGTTCTGGAAATGTATTCTGCTTGCATTTAGTAAACAAGAAATCAACCATCCCCAGGTTTTATTATTCACTTTCTTCTTAAAACTGTCATTAATATATCATTTACTTATTTAACTGGACAAATCCTTGTAGATCATTTTTCATAAATGACCTAGAGTGGATATACTCTATTTAATCAGATGCTTTTTTGTAACATTCACTTGAGAAGAGCAGACTGAACTGAGCACAAAGATCAGCAAGACACTTTTTTATTTAAACCTTAAAATAAGATGTGATTTTACTAGTAGTAGTAGTGTTTTGTTTTGAGCTGCTAATCTTGCGTTTGCATAGTTTTATTTAGACCTTAAAATAAGATGTGATTTTACTAGTAGCTGATCTCTGGTGGTACATAATGGGTGTAATGTGGAACACTGTTTTTGGCTAAATTGGTACAATAAGACAGTTTCTGATGATCATTTGTGTCTTATGATTGAGTCCCTGTTTTGACCAAAGAACATTTATAAATGATTTTTTACTGCTGTTCTGTATAACAGATTTTTTGGCTGCTATGAGGCACACTCTAGTCTAGGACATTCCTGCTGTGTGAGTTGTAATATTGGGGTTGTCAGTTGTCCTATTCAGCTTGGAATATTCCAGCAACTGAAAATAATGAGAAACTACCAACTAGTGATAGTGTTATTGGCATTGCTTGCAGAGCAGTCTAATACATTGTATTAGAAGCTATAATATTATGAAATGTACCTAAGAAATTATACAATTATGAGCAATTTACTTATGAGTTAATTGCTTTTGGCACTGTAATGAGACAAGGCCGGGTGTTTTCAAACTTATTGTAGGTTGGGTGAGAAAGCAGTGGTAATTTAGACAATAAATATTTAAGTTAATGCTGCAGAAATAAACCGAGACACTCATGGAAGACTGACAATATAGGCTAGCTGGTGTCCAGCAGGAGATTTCAGTTTGGCACACCAGATCTATCTCACTTATCCATTAAAAATAAAGAAATGGAATGCTTTTGCAGGTAGAATGTCAGGCCAGAATGATACAGTCATTTGAGCAGGTAATCACACCTTTTATTTATTTTTTTAATTATATAAAGATCTGCTGGAAAGTTATCTGCTCAGATTTTGTTTTTTTTTTTGCATAAACCTGGTGCTATTTTACAAGTTGGAAAACTAAGCAACAGTGATGAGCATTTCTGCAACATTCTGAGGTTCACTGACAGGTGTTTTTGAGTTTCAGATTTCATACCCTACAGAAAAGTCATACTGATGCAAGACCTACTGAACTTTCTAAGTTTGTAAGAGCAGCATTAAAAATTGTCTGTGTTTTTTGGACCTTTGTCCTACTTTTATTGGACCTTTGTCCTACTTTTATTTATGGCCTTATCCAGATTTCTTGCTCTGAGGTTGAGAGTATATGAAATGTGTTAGGGCCATCGCCATCAGCCAGAGACGTCTCAAGTTGCGACATACTTGTTGTACCCCCACTCCCCCATGTAGTGACTTTAGATGTGTCCAGGCAAGGAGCACTTAGAATATCCAAGGTAGACACAAGTACAGTCATGGCTTTTAATCTGTCCTTTATTTTGCAGAATGTTCTGGTTTTCTGTCATTTTTATACTGTTGATTTTGTGTATTCAGAAAATGCATTTTGTTGGCTGTTTGTTTTTTTATACTTTATTTTGACTGGCATTCCAGTAATGTATTTAAAAAGTAATTTAGTTTTTTGATGCATCACAGCCTTTGTTTCCCATCTAGATATTAAGTAAGCTGTCATGTAGCCAAGGCATTGGAATATTGTTTTCTTCTCCACTTCATTTTTGTTTTGATTGGACTCTCATAGTGATAGCTTGTTGGCAAACAGGGAAGCAGTGTATTTAAAGTACCAGTTTTTGTGGTTTTGAGCATAGTGAAAGAATGCTAGCAAATGTACTTTTTCCTGTAAGAATAAATGTTTACACACTTCGCAGTCTTGGTTTCTGCACCTAAAGTAGCAAAATGCAAGGTAACCTGAGGGATATGTGTGTGTGTGTGTGTGTGTGTGTGTGTGTGTGTGTATATATATATATATATATATATATATATATATATATATATATATATAATATGATTTAAAGTATTTTAAGCTAATGTCTTGGAGATGAACAAATTTAATGATTGACTAATGCAACGGATTAATACACTCCAGTGAATCATGCTGGCTTCAGGCTACACCTGGCAAAACAATACTGTCTGTCTGAGGTAGTTAAACATTAATTTGGCCCTCCCCCTCTTTCAGACAAGACCCACTTCAGATTGCACCAACTTTACAGAAAGGATGCAGATTAATTATACACAAGAGATAAGAAATTACACAGTGTTAAGACTCTTAACTTAAGAGCAGAATAAACCTTATTAGATTCTGGAAGATCAGAACGCCGTGGATTCTATTCCCTCCCCAAAAATAGCAGCACAAAGTAAATGGCTTTAAGTCATAAAATTATTTCACACTCTTAAATGAACTTGGAGACTGTGTGTCTACAGGCTAAATAGCTTGGTAGTTACAGCATGCAGAAAATGCTGACTTTTATGGGTTTATGGCAGTCCAGGTGTGTACCCTGCCCTGAGGATTACTGTTTCATGTGTTTGTTTTAGTGTACTTGTGATCATATTCAGTGGTTAACTTGGTAACAGCAAGCAGTCCAGTGACACATTTATCTAAGTTAGCTAATGTGCTTCCCTCTTAACAAACTTGCAGTGTTATATTTTACTTTGTTGTACTCAACATTTTCCCAGAACAAGACGTCTGAGTGTAATAATTAACTATTTTTTGGGGGGTGGGTCATTAGCACTACTACTGCACTTCTATATATTTTATTTATTTATATATTTTTTTGCCAGTATATTGTCTGAGAGTAGCTATAATTATAAGAAAATGAAAAACATAAATTAACATTTTCAATTAGGGTAGAATGCTTGCATTAGAATAATCTAAAAATAAGCAGGCAGTGTACTACACATGCATTGTGTTTTAAATCAGTATCTGTGGTACTTGAATACTTCAGAATCAGACCAGTACATGTGAAATGGAATGCCTGGAATATCATTTCTGTTATATGTGTATTGGTCTGGGACTGGTACTCTGTATGCATCCTCCTTTTCTGGAAAATAAAATTAAAATATATTGTGCATACAAATAAGGAAATGACTGCATGTGAAAATGCTTGTACATGACTATGGTGGTTACATACAGTATGATATTTTTGGCCATTTCTAGGCGTCTTTCTTTCTGGAGGTTAGGATATCTGTTGGGACATTTTAGATAATTTTGTCAGAAATAGCCTAGGGGTCTCTGAAATTAAATAGCCTGTAGTTTACAGACACACCACCAAATAAAGTAAGATTATGTGCAATTTCTTGGCTATTGTGATGTGAAAGAAATGCAACCATGGAGATTTATTTCACTTAAACATTGTAGGGTGAAAGCAGTTTCTCTGGGTAGGGACTGGGAGTTGGGCTGGGGGCAATGCTTGTGTGAATAGCTGCAGTTCTGTTTACATTTGCAACAGTAATGTACATTTCACTGAAGTAAGATCGACCAGAAGCTGAAGCTCTAAAATCTGAGTGTGGTTTGTATGTGTGTGTGTGGTGGTGGTGGTGGTGGGGGGGGGATCAAGGAATTTTTGTTAAACCATGTTTTATTGTAGAAAGTGTGGTAAGTAAAATTAATTTTTAAATTAAATGTGTACTTGGCTGATGCACACAAGCTGTGATAGTGAGTCTGTCAGCAAAATGAAAGTATGCAATGCAGCTGTTAGTATTTGTACTTTAATCCTGACCAGTAAAAGCAGCTACTTCATTAGGTAATGGGGGTGTTTGTGAATTCATTGAGGTGACTGCCCTTGTTTACTGTCAGTTATGGCTTTGCAAGATGACTGTTTGAGTAAAGTCTGCTGTTGGGCAAGCCTGTAACTACCATTTCTGTGCAATGGACTAAATTAATGCAGCCATTTGCAGTTCATTACTGTTTTGCTTTCTGATTTCAGAGGTTTTTGAGCCAGGTACTTTTGGTAGGCTGTTGGGATGGGGGACTTTCATGTCGCCAGTGTTGGAATGAAATAACCATTTAGTGTTTTAATTCTGGCTTTGCAAAACTCTAATATGTCTGAGGGAGTAGGCAATATGCATACAGGCTGTGAATACGGTTCGGTCTCTGTGCAGCAGATATATTTTAATGCTGGAAGGATCAAAGCAGAAATATAGTGGGGGCAATGGAATGACTGCCCCTGTTAGTCCTGCAAAGACAATGTAAGCTGTGACAGTGTGTGCATCACAAATGCATTAATAGTCTTTAATCCTGGCAAGGCCAAGCCAGATAGTTGGTAGGTCATGGCTGTGGCAGACTGTCAATGAAATAAATGAGTGCTGTTTCTGAAGCTGTAAATCATTACATGTATACAACAGTGGCACTTAAATCATTTCTGCAATATCTTCATTTCAGAGTTGCAATAACTACAATAACCAGAATGAGTGAACAGAGTGAGCAGAGTGTTACAGTGGCCTATCTGAAATCTATTAATTTTAAAGAGTTGACTCTTGATGAGAAGTTAAGAATCAAGAGGACTGGAAGACCCACACCTGATCTGAAGATAGAGTCTGCAGCTACAAGTAGGTCAAGAACATACACACTCAGCTTCAACAGGTCAGTGTATGATAAACACACCTGGCTCTGTGGTTGTGATGAAACAAACAGCTTGTACTGCTTCCCATGTCTGTTGTTTGGTGGAGAGGAAGCCTGGACATCAAAGGGTATGGATGACCTGAAGAGACTGGAAGAAAAGTCCAGAAGGCATGAACAGTCTGCTAAACATTTTGACTACCAAATGAGTCTAGCAGTGTTGGGAACTGTGGATATCAGGTGTCAGTTAAGTAGTGGATACCAGTTATCAGTAGAAAGACACAACAAGAAAGTGGATGACAACCGTTATGTTCTGTCTATTTTAATAGAATGCATCAAGGTGTGTGGTGCACAAGAAGTAGCTTTAAGAGGCCATGATGAGTCTGAAGAGTCATGGAATCCAGGAATGTTCCGGGCACTGGTAGAATTAATCTGCCAGTTTGATAAGAAGTTGATTTACCACGTGACAACTTCAACTGTTTTCAAAGGAACATCAAAAACTATTCAAAATGAACTCCTGGACTGCATGCTAACAGTATGCAGAGAAGAAATAAAAAAGGAGATTCGTACTGCAAAATTTATAGCAGTAATTGCAGATGAAACCACTGATTTTGCTGGGATATGGCAAATGGCTATTGTGTTCCGTTACGTTGTCAATGAACAGCTGGTGGAACGTTTTTGGGGATACTTTACACCACTTGGACAGACAGCACAACATATTGCTGTTGTGATAAAACAACAGTTGAAGGAAGTAGTGGGAGACCAGCATGAAAAAGTGATTGCTCAGAGTTATGATGGTGCATCTGTTATGAGTGGTGTTCAGCATGGGGGCCAGGAAATCGTAAGACAAGAGTTTAAATATGCCTACTATGTACACTGTTATGCCCACCAACTTAATCTGGTAATGCAAAGAGCCACACAACAGAATACTGAAGCAAGGACATTTTTTGTAACACTTGGTGGAATTCCAGCCTTTTTTAGTCATTCAGTTCAAAGACAAGCTGCTCTGGATAGTATTGTATCACGACGCATGCCAAGAGTGTCAGGAACACGGTGGAATTTTAACATCCATACTGTAAATGCAGTGTATGAGAACTTGGAGTCACTGGCAGAGTGCTTTAATTATTTGTACAAGAGTCCTACATCTGCTGCAGCAACTATACTGGAAGCAAATGGGCTACTGCGATCAGTTGAAGATGACGAATTTAAATTTTGGCTTACTGTTTTCCATTGTATAATGCCCCATGTTGACATTCTGTACAGGCAACTTCAGTGTCGTACCACAGATGCAACTGCTGTTGAAAAGGATGTTCAGACATTTTTGGATGCAATTAACAGTGTTAGATCGGGTATCGACGGTATTGCAGAGCAGTATCTACAGACGGAGAACATCCGGTCAAAACGTAGAAGAGGGCCATCAGCTTCCCGACCACTGCATGAGACCTTGCCAGTTGCTGCAAAGGAAGTGTGTGATGTCATAAAGTTCCAGGCATCATCACGATTTCAACAAACTGGCCATCTTCAAGCTTCTCAGTTACTTCTGCCTGGAAAGTTTTCAACATACATAAGAGAGTTTCCAGAAAATCTGTTCACAGGAACAATGAACAACTATCCATTCCTGTTGAGGGGACAACTTAGAACAGAACTTGGAGTGGTGTATCAATGTGAAGACTTTAAAGCAGCTGGCAGTGCAGTCAAGATGTTAAAATTCTTGTTGGACAACTCCTTAACCAGTGTGTTTTCACAGACTTACAAAGTGTTGTTAATTATAGCCACCACACCAATGTCAACTGCTGAGGCAGAAAGGTGTTTCTCAACACTGAAAAGGATTAAAACTTTTCTTCGTTCTACAATGGGGCAAGACAGATTGAATGCTTTGGCTATGCTTTCCATAGGAAAGGAGTTAATGCGGAGTATAACTAACTTCAACCACAGAGTTATTGATTTGTTTGCCCAAAATAAAGAGAGATGAATTGACTTTATCTATAAGTAACGGAACACAATACACAGAAGAACACAAGAGACACTTATTTGGTGCAACTAGTACTACAAGCACTTATGTAACCCAGCCACTGGGGATGCACAAGCCAGTGCATTTCTTCATGCCGGTCCCAAGCCCGGATAAACGGGGAGGGTTATATCAGGAAGGGAATCACATATAACCTCCTGACAAAATTTTGTGGGACAACAATACAGATTTTGATACAGGATTGGTTGAGGCCTGGGTTAACAATGACAACCACCAAGTACTGTGTTAACCAAAAGGGTGGTGGCAGAAATTGGGTGGAGGTTACTGTTGGCTCTAGAAGAGGGGGAAGGCATGTCCAAAGGTGAGATTGTGTTGATTTGGACATGTGCTGAGGAGGGATGCTGGGTATATTGGGAGAAGGATGCTGGGGTATATTGGGAGAAGGATGCTTGGTATATTGGGAGAAGGATGCTGGGTATATTGGGAGAAGGATGCTAAGGATGGAGCTGCCAGGGAAGAAAAGAGGAAGGACTCGTAAGGTTAGATTTATGGATGTGGTAGAGGAAGTGATGTGGTGACAGAGCAAGATGCAGAGGACAGGAACCAATGGAAACAGATCTGATGTGGCAAACCCCTAACAGGAACAACTGAAAGACTACAAGCACTTATTTGGAACCAGCTGGGGGTCACGTGAATATTATTTGCTTGGGGAAACTTAAAACTGTCCCTTTTGAGCCTCAGTGAAAAAGGGGGTGGGAGAAATCCAGTATGACCTGATGTGTTCTAGACCACAGCTTCTCCTCAGGTGCAGAAACGGAGTATGAAGTACTGTTTGCCGTATACCGCAGGGGTAAGTGTTCAAACCAATATGTGTATGTAATAATGTGTGCTGTGTCGAGTATTCAGCATGCGCCATACTGACTGAGCATTTATTTCATGTAAATAAGTACGTCAAGCATTGATCCCATTGCACCATAGCTCCACCCTTCTTGTTGGCCACACCCCTTCTTATTGGCCACACCCATCCTGCAGCCCCCCTTTGATTTGAAGTCACCAGCCACCACTGGAATTTAGTATAATGCAATGTAAACAAATGGAGCCTTTCTCCCCAGGCCTCCACTGAAAATGGGTATTACCAGTTCCAGTTGGACTTTCCAGGTAAGCAAAGACAAATAAATACAGTCCAAACCTAGTTCAGAAAATAGATGCCTCTTGGGTTTATCTTAATGCTGTTCAAAGGATTTGTTTTGAAAGACATGCTCATGGTCTTGGTGATGGGGTCATTTCTGCAGGAGAAATTATGCTTGCTTATAGGGCAGAAAAGTTCATCTGGGAGCTGAGGAAATTGTTTAAGCTCTTAGAAATTTTAAGTGACTCCACCACTGAGACCATTAATTTTATTACTCAAGAGATAACTGTCATGTGCAGTGTAGTTCTAGAGAACCAAATAGCACTTGATTTCACCCTAATTTCTAAAGGGGGTACATGCAAACTCATCAAAACAGAGAGTTGCTTGTTTATTCCTGATAATACTGGTCCTATCCATACTCACCTAGAAATGATTCAGAAAGTTGCTGAACCTTCACATGCAAATAAGCTGATAGTTTGCTGAGGTCATGGTTATCTAATCTTTTCTCTGTATGGGGAGGAGGTATTTTGAAGTACTTTATGCTTATAGGTATTACACCTCATTTTATTTCTGTTAAAGTTAAAATGTCTACTTACAAATGAATCAGGTTAAATCAATACTACTGACCACATTAGATAAAAATCATAATAGATTACAGGATGAATATAGTGTTGTAAGATTTTAGTAGACTGTATGAATGTGAAAAAAATATGAAAGTGAAAAATGTACAACTGAAAATTGTTTGCAGTATTCATCTCAAGATTGGATTCCTGAGTGTTTTGCTGTTTGCTACTGATGATTTACTTCCCATAAATATGAAAAATAGTTGCATGGCAAAGTGCAGAAAGTTTTGTTCTTTGCAGAAAGTTCTTTTATGGAATTTGGAACTGATGCTTAATATGGAAAGTCCTAAACAGAGAATCCAGTCTTTTTACTGGAAATGCTCACCCAGACTCTGCTACAGTTTGCTGTGAGGAAAAGGTTAGTTTGCTTTTTATTTTGTGTATTTTGTATTACTTTATTGCCCTTTTCTATCTTGTATACTGTGATTTGTTTTCTTTACACTGTGTTTTACTTGTATTCTGCTTTTAACTGCATATTAAAACTTGAAAAGAAACCACAGCTATGTTTGCTGATAGTCAGACAGAAATTAGAATAGGTCAATTAATGAGTCACACAAGTTAGAACAGGCCAGTTAAGGTTAATCATCTGTGAACTGGGGGGTGGGGGGGTGAAGCTAGGAGCTAAACTTTCTATTTAAGGAGTAAAATAAAACATTTCAGAGCTTTACTGGAAAGGCTCACCCGGGCTCTACCAGAGTTTGCTATGAGGGAAAAGTTAGTTTGCTTTTTATTTTTTTGTATTTTGTATTACTTGTTTTGCCTTTTTCTATTTTGTATACTATGATTTGTTTTCTCAACACTGTGTTTTACTTGTATTCTGTTTTTAACTGTATATTAAAACTTGAAAAGAGACCACAGCTCCATCTGTTGTGAGTCAGACAGAAATTTTCCCACCCTCCCCCCTGTTACTGTTGGGTTCTTAAACACCACTGTCTTTCTAGTTGCCTGCCCCTTATGTTAATTTGGCCATATATTACATTTTCTGTCTGCTTTTACTGGCTTGTGTGAGTAAGCACAAAATTATCATTTTGTGAAATCACTCCCCCTTCAACTATTTAAATTTATTGGCCATCCTACTGTATTCCATAGTACCAGAATACAAAAGTGCCTACTCCCTTTCAATCTATCTTACTCTTTTAAAAATAGTGGGTCTCCACTAAAACTTAATTTTTTAGACAGGTAAAACTTAAGTTACCCACTTTCATATCTAACTGCTTAGTGCACACTGCAGTATTTAGGATAAACCTTTTTTTTATCTTACCTTTGAGCATCTATTGCAAGATCACCATTTATTGTAGAGCCCAGATTCTGCCTCTCAGTAGTCATCTTGGGATTAGTGCTTCTGTTTTTTCCTGGTGAGAGAAGGAGTGCAGTTACATTATTTTCTACAGACTGCTGATCACCAGAAAGCTTAATAACTGCTTTATAGGTGACAGCTTAGAACTGTGCTTATATTCTGATCCTGATGATAGTAGGAGCAGAGTTCATTGACTCCTGTCTCTGCTTAACATACCTGATTGGTCTGGTTGCTATTCAAGGCATCTACCAGAAAAAGGCTACAAGCCTTGCATCATCTGGGACAAGACTGTGGATCACCAAACAGGCCGTGGCCTGCTTCTCTTCTTGGGATTGCTGCTAACATTTTGCTTCTGGTGAGAGAAGAAGCAAAGGAGTATTGTATCCCAAAAGAGAAGGAGTATTGTATCCCAAAAGAGTGAAGCTGTGGTGAGACCAACATTAGTAGTTGCCAGGCAGTAGCCATTCATGTGACTCCCCTCTTTTCATCATTCTTGACAAACTAATTCTTTGTTTTCAGTAAGTACTGTTTGATTTGTTTCTAACTTCAGAATATCTTCCTAAATGCTTTATCCTTAAATTTTCATGTTTTATGTATTAGTTTCCCCTCAAGTGTCTGACAATGCTCTGTACAGACTCGGACACCTTGAGTGACATTTTTCTTATAAAAACAATTGAAATTTCTACAATATCTAGCTGCACACAGGACAACTAGTTTGCAGTGACAAGCACTGTTCACATAGTTGCAAACTGGATAATCCTGACAGTGATTGATATTATCACTCCAACTGTCTAATGAATAAAAAAGGGACTGTTGCCATGGATAAGAACTTTCCTACTGTCTTCGTTACCAGCTTGGTGGATATGGGCATCCCGAGGCAATGTAGAAATTTCCTCATGTTTACTCATAACCAGTTAATTCTCAAACAAAATGATATGGTGTGTGAGAGATGTATTTGCACAACATCACTGATGCAAGGCTCTTACATAAAAGTACTCCTAATGTCAACAAGATTGTCAGTACTACACATGCTGCATCCAACATGCAGAATTTAAAGCAGATATATAGACCCACATATACTGAGGCACTTACATGTAACCTTCCTAAACCACAAAGACAACCTAGAAAAAAGTACACATAAGAAATATCCTCAGCAGCCCCAAATGCACTCTTTTAAAACAATACCTACATCAACACATAGAGCTACATCTCATGAAGCCTCTATCTCTAAGTCTATAAGGCAAATCACTACATAATCCAACATTCTAGTCATTGGAGACTCAATTGTGAGACACACTGATGACCCTCTCACCAGGCTGAGTAAGGAGAAAGTCACAGTCAGTTGCTTATCAGTGGCTGGGATTGGCACATTACGCATGCACTCAGGTCACTGGACCACAAGTTACCAATATGACTCAGTCATAATCCATGTGAAAGTTAATGACCTGAGACGTACCTTCCTAGACTATATGAAGAGAGATGACATAGAGCTCTCAGCATATGTGTCTCAGGCTGGTATGAGCCTGGCATTGAGCAGCATTTTACCTTCTCCAAGGATGATGCCACAATACGAACAAAAGATGATTGACTTTAATAATTGGCTTAGTTTCTGGTGTCATTCTAAGGGGGTGCAATATTTGTCAGCATGGAAGGAGATGGTCAACAGACCATGCTGCTTTGCCAGGAATGGTCTGCCCCTCTCCCCTCTAGGCTTTTGAATATTAGCTAAAACACTGTCATTCCCTATAGTGCTTGTTTTAGACAATGCCAAGCTGAAAGTACATCCGGCATAGCAAATCAAAACCAAGAAAATCTAAAGGTATTACTGCTCAATGCTAGAAGCCTAAACAAAAGACTCCACTCCCAGGAAGCTTTCTATACCCTAGAGAATGCTGATATCTGTGCGGTCTCTGAGACACGGTTTAAAGCCACAGACAGCACACCAACAGTGCAGGGTTATAATGGCTTCCACACATTTAGACCAGCTAATTCACAGGCAGGGACTAAAGGTGGAGGTGTCTCTATTTACATCACAAATAAATATACTTCAATGCAACTTGAGCTGCTCCATGTTCATATCACCATAGGTAAACCCCAGTACCACTTCATTTCAAGCTATAGGTCCCCATCTATGAACCAGGAAACCCATACCATGTATTTAAACTTATTAGAAACACTAACCATCCAACACAATACCATATCCATGGGTGGCTTTAATTACCAACTATTAACTGGGAATCCTATACAACATCAAACATACATGCACAGAGATTCCTGGATTTTGTAAATGCAAACTCCCTGGACAAGATAGTCAATACACCAACTAGGGATGCAACTGTACTGGATCTGGTCCTCACTAATATGGGAGAGTGCTGCACCCCCCCCCCCACTGCAATTCTTCCCTGCTAAGGTCAGACCACAAAATGGTCTCCTATGAAGTAAAAATAAAACCTGGACCCCCAGCTAAACCAGGAATAATCAGGAACTATTCTATGGATAACCTCCTGCTATTAAGTGAGAACTTGGCAAAATTTCAAGCCCCCATAAACTCTGAGAACACTTGTGCCTATGCAGAACTGTTCACAGAAACCCTGTACAAACATGTTAATAGCTGCATAGAGGCAGCTGTACCCACCAGGAAGAAGTGCAGAACTAACTCAAAAAATAAGCCACCCTGCAGGAATAAAAAAATTCATATGTATAACAGGAGGAAGAAAATCATGGCAAAAATTAGGAGGTGCAGCACCCAGCAGGATAAAAGCACTCTCATTAAACTAAACAAACAACTTAGAGGACAAATAAAGTTTACCAAAGCCAAATGTGAGGTAAATTTGGCCTCCCAGACCAAGGACAACCACAAAGCATTATTTAGCTATGTCCACAACCTCAAAGGCAATACACAATTGTACATGGAGCCACCTATACTGAGCCAGAAGATATAGCAAACCTCCTGGCTGATAAATTTTGCTCCAACTTTACTCCACCCCCCCACTCAACCTTCCATCACGAACCATCATCAAATATAACTCCCCCTACTATCACCAGGGAGCAGGTCCTTAATGCTCTAAGACCAAGAACACTGTACAAATGGGTCAAGACAATATCCCAGTATGCCTTCTAAATAGCATGAAAGATGATCTATCAGAGCCTCTGGAATTGTTATTTAACTGTAGCCTCCAAACAGGCTTCATGCCTCATGAATGGAGAAAGACAACAGTCATCCCTCTGCACAAAGGTGGGCCATCTACAGACCCTGGAAACTACAGACCCATAAGTCTCACTAGTCTTATATGTAAAGCCATTGAAAGAATTATCATGGGGATGATCAATAGAGATATAGTAAATCTCCAGACACTGGACCCAACCCAGTTTGGTTTTGTAAAGGACAGATCATGCCTACTCTACCTGGTAGACTTCTTTGAGAAGGTCACTAAAGCAATGAATGAGGGCAAAATCATTCACACTGTCTACCTTGATCTGGCTAAGGCATTTGACACAATACCCAACTTGGGCATTGTTGACAAACTCAAGAGGTTTGATCCAAACCCGTATGTCACCTGGTGGATAGCCAGCTGGCTCACAGACAGGACCCAGGAAGTTAGAATTAGGGAGTTCATCTCTACCAAGAGGGCAGTCACAAGTAGAGTCCCTTAGGGATCAGTCTTTGGACTGCTCCTTTTTGGCATTTACTTCTTAGAAATCAAGGCCAATGTCAGTGGTCTCTGGCTGACTAAATTTGCGGATGATTGCAAATTAGGAGCTGTTATTGAATTTCACACTGACATAAATGTTCTCCAGGAGGGGCTGACATAGACAAACAACTGGTGTCAGTCATGGACTAAATCTAAATGCCAAGAAATGCATAATAGTATCCTCTGGGAAATCATCCATCCTTGGTAACTATCATATTGACAACACAACCCTTAGACCTGACCCAGTAGTCAGGGACTTAGGGACACACATGGCACACATAGATAGTAATCTAGCCTTTGATCATCATGTGTCTGCAGCGCTGAGGAGATCATTCTATGTTGCGCAACTTATAAATAAAGGTATGGCATCTAAGTCCAAGGAAGCCATTGTACCACTGTATTCAGCATTCATCAGACCTATCACTGAGTACAATGCCCCCTTTGGTATATACCCTTAGTATATACCTAACCAGGCATATACAGCAACTGGAATGTCCACAGAGGTTCCTCACTAAAAGAATACAGGGTGTAAGTAATATGTCCAATGCAGACCGCCTCAAAGCCCTATCCTTGTATTCTGTCTCCTACAGGCTTTTGAGGGGAGATCTGGCATACAGGGCATTGTCAGACCCCACTCTGATGGATCTTCTGCATATCCACAAAAAAACAGTACCAAAATTACACATTCTAAAGACTTAAACCTTATCTGTGATATAAATAGGACCTGCTGGAGAGATAGGTATGTATCCCAGAGACTACCCCTTACACGGAACAGGCTCCCCACCATGTGAAGCAGAGTTCCTCCCTAATCCAAATCAATACTGAATTCTCCAATTATAGGCCAATAGCTATATTCTCTCCACTTGCAAAGATTATGGAAAAATGTATTCATAGACAACTCATGAACCACCTAATCCAGAATCACCTTATGGCAGACACTCAGCATGGCTTCCATCCTCATCACAGCACTACTTCAGCCCTCCTAGCCTTTACCCACACCATAAGTCATAATCACAACAATAATTATATATCCTCAGCCCTCTTCTTGGATCTTTCCAAGGCATTCGATGTCACCAACTTTTAATCCACATCCTGCAAACATTCTGTCTAGATACTAGAGCCCTTCAATGGTTTCAATCCTACCTGAATGGTCGACAGCAGGCTGTCCTCTGGCAGAACAAACTCTCTAACCTTCTACCTAACACTGTTGGAGTACCACAAGGCTCTATACTAGGGCCCTTGCTGTTCTCCATCTTCATTAATGACCTTTATACTGTCATCCCTAAAGTCAGCTGTATCCAATATGCTGATTTGCTCGGCCACATCTCCAATAGAGTTATGGTCAGCTACTCAGACCACCTTTAATACAATAGAAAACTGGCTTTCTAAACGTCGTCTGATCCTAAATCCCAAAAAAACTAAAATGCTGTTATTTTCACAACACATAGGTCTACCATTTTCACCTTTACCATAAATTCAAATGATGGCACAATAATCTCCCCTGACCCCTCTACAAAACTATTAGGTGTCATCATAGATAATAATCTAAAATTCAACCTACATGTTAAAAGAACTATGAAAACCATCAATAAAAAACTAGGGTCATTTTACAGAATAAAAGCCTTCCTAACCCCTCCAGCTAAAATTGCCATAGCTCGCTCTCACTTTCTTTCAACCCTTCTGTATGCATCCCCTCTACTCTCGAATTTAAACAAGACTGTCCTTAACAAACTCTCAATTTGCTACAACCACATTGCCAGGATTCCCACTGGGCTGCCTGTTAGGACACATCATTGCATCAATCTAAATCAGTTTGGATGGCTCGAACTACCCAGCCTAATCCAGTATAACCAACTGATTATGGCCTATAAAATCCTCTATAATCTGGACAATACTCCTGCACTTAAAAATATTATCACCCCCTATAACAATCCTAGACCGATTCAATCCTCTAACAAACTACTAATTCAGACTAGCAAAATTCATTGTTAGATTTTATTAATATAAAGCTGAAATTATGTTGTAAATATGCTGAAAGAAAAAGCTTGCTTAAATGCAGAAACAGAGTTTAGTAATATGTGATCAGAAGTCATACTAAATGACCATGGCTTGGAAAATAAGGAACCTGCTGAATGGACATTTTTCCCTTACAGACTTAAAAACATGATGTATGCAAGAGCAAAAATGCAAAATCTGCTTTTAAAGAACACTGACATGTTTTTCTGCATATAAAAAAATGGACACAATATGTTTCCTAAAATAACAGGATGGACACAATATGTTTCCTAAAACAACAGTTATGTTTATGACACTGTGACAATGTGTTTTCTCAAAAATATGTTTTTCTGCATGGAAAACAGGATATGGCACAAGAACAGATGTTTTTATTCAAAGATCCAAATAAAATACAGGATGTTCACACTGTCAGAAAAGCTGATCTCTGACAATGTGTTTTCTCAAAAATATGTTTTTCTGCATAAAAAACAGGATATGCTTATCAGCATTGGCACAAGAACAGATGTTCTTAAACACAGATCCAAATAGAATACAGAACAATGTGTTTCCTCAAAAATATGTTTTTCTACATGGACATCAGGACACTGTTACAGGATATTCACACTGTCAGAAAAGCTGGTCTCTTACAAGACATTGTTAAACAAGGAAGCTTAGTATTGTTTCTACAGGATAAGCAATTCTCCAAAATAGAATACCAAGAGGACTAAAACTGTATATAAAGAGCTGTATAAATCCAGTTATGTTAGAGGTATGGTAGGGACTCATTTGTCCTAAGGTAAATGGTATATCTCTCACATCATCTGTACTATATGAGAAGTAAAGTTGGACCAGTATTTTAAGCTGCAACGTTTGTCCAGTTTGATTTATTATAAAAAGTTATTTGTTACGGGGCACTTTCTCAGTTTTACACTGACTGTATAAGCAGTACTGCACAAGGGTCTGAAATAAAGCTATAGAAAAAATAAACAACAAGGGTCTGAAATAAAGCTACATAAAAATAAATAATAAGGGTCTAAAATAAAGCTACAGGAAAAAATATCTCATTCCTTCTTGACAATACTCTTTTAGGGAGAGGAAAAAAACAAGTATTAGTGTATTAGAAATACTGGTAAACTGGATTAAACCTGACAGGATAAGATATTTTACAAGTTGTTAATAGCTATCATAATGGTTATTATTGTATTGTTTAGAATTAAATTGTATTTACAACCTGTTAAACTATAAAGCTATACAAGAGATGGTTTAAAAAACAAGAGATGGCTTAAAATTGATTACAGCTATACAAAAGAGAGTAAAGATATGTAAAAAAAATTGAATAAGATTGGTCACTATTTTTAATATGTTTTTGACAAAACAATGTTGGTATAAAAAAGCATGAATATTTTAATTGCTGAGTATGTAGTTTAAAATAACAAGACATATGCATTTGGTGCCAGTTCCACTAGATAATTCTAAAGAGACATAAACATTTTCCAAGATTTTGCTCAATATTAATGTTATTAAATCTGTAAGATTGGACTGAATGTGCTTTACAGTCTTTGTATGTACAAATGTAGAAAATTTCAGTACAAATGATAGTCTTTGTATGTACAAATGCAGAAAAAATCAGTACAAATGAACTTAATGTCTAGTAATGAATATGTGTGAAAAAACATATTTAAAGAAAAAAATGGGTCCAGGATACTTACTAGATTGAAATGCATGAACAGCAAACAGTCTGTGTAAATACATACTGTACAGGATACATCGTAATAAGTTCAAAACTAATTTGTCAAGTAATATCACTGGTTTTACCCTAGTAAAATAATTGCTTTCAAATATTTATTATCTAAGCCTAGTTCAATACTTTATCAAGATGTTAATGGGCAGTTCAAAGACATGACCACAATGTTATGGTTAAAATTACATTGAAATTGTGTGTTTTCAGTAGTGTATAAATGCTTGCAGTAGCACATAGTTACTGTCTCTTATAGTTAATTTAACAGCTGCAAAGAGTTAATGGAACAGTTCTAAGTCATAAATTAAATTCTGTGATTACAAAAGAATAAATTGATCAAGTTAAAAAAAATAACATTAAAGCAGACACAGCTCATAATTGATAAAATATTTTCACAGAATGGTCTGCAAAAGAAAAAGTTTTAAATACATTCAGTTTTGTAGTAATACTTGATATCATTGTATTAACTATGTAGAATTGCATTTTGACTTGTATCAATAGAAGACTATGTTTTGAGTATGTTTAAAAACAGAGGGAATTGTTAGATTTTATTAATATAAAGCTGAAATTAATTATGTTGTAAATATGCTGAAAGAAAAAGCTTGCTTAAATGCAGAAACAGAGTTTAGTAATATGTGATCAGAAGTCATACTAAATGACCATGGCTTGGAAAATAAGGAACCTGCTGAATGGACATTTTTCCCTTACAGACTTAAAAACAGGATGTATGCAAGAGCAAAAATGCAAAATCTGCTTTTAAAGAACACTGCCATGTTTTTCTGCATATAAAAAAATGGACACAATATGTTTCCTAAAATAACAGGATGGGCACAATATGTTTCCTAAAACAACAGTTATGTTTATGACACTGTGACAATGTGTTTTCTCAAAAATATGTTTTTCTGCATGGAAAACAGGATATGGCACAAGAACAGATGTTTTTATACAAAGATCCAAATAAAATACAGGATGTTCACACTGTCAGAAAAGCTGATCTCTGACAATGTGTTTTCTCAAAAATATGTTTTTCTGCATAAAAAACAGGATATGCTTATCAGCATTGACACAAGAACAGATGTTCTTAAACACAGATCCAAATAGAATACAGAACAATGTGTTTCCTCAAAAATATGTTTTTCTACATGGACATCAGGACACTGTTACAGGATATTCACACTGTCAGAAAAGCTGGTCTCTTACAAGACATTGTTAAACAAGGAAGCTTAGTATTGTTTCTACAGGATAAGCAATTCTCCAAAATAGAATACCAAGAGGACTAAAACTGTATATAAAGAGCTGTATAAATCCAGTTATGTTAGAGGTATGGTAGGGACTCATTTGTCCTAAGGTAAATGCTATATCTCTCACATCATCTGTACTATATGAGAAGTAAAGTTGGAACAGTATTTTAAGCTACAACGTTTGTCCAGTTTGATTTATTATAAAAAGTTATTTGTTACGGGGCACTTTCTCAGTTTTACACTGACTGTATAAGCAGTACTGCACAAGGGTCTGAAATAAAGCTATAGAAAAAATAAACAACAAGGGTCTGAAATAAAGCTACAGAAAAAATAAACAAGGGTCTGAAATAAAGCTACATAAAAATAAATAATAAGGGTCTAAAATAAAGCTACAGGAAAAAATATCTCATTCCTTCTTGACAATACTCTTTTAGGGAGAGGAAAAAACAGGTATTAGTGTATTAGAAATACTGGTAAACTGGATTAAACCTGACAGGTAATATATTTTACAAGTTGTTAATAGCTATCATAATGGTTATTATTGTATTGTTTAGAATTAAATTGTATTTACAACCTGTTAAACTATAAAGCTATACAAGAGATGGTTTAAAAAACAAGAGATGGCTTAAAATTGATTACAGCTATACAAAAGAGAGTAAAGATATGTAAAAAAAATTGAATAAGATTGGTCACTATTTTTAATATGTTTTTGACAAAACAATGTTGGTATAAAAAAGCATGAATATTTTAATTGCTGAGTATGTAGTTTAAAATAACAAGACATATGCATTTGGTGCCAGTTCCACTAGATAATTCTAAAGAGACATAAACATTTTCCAAGATTTTGCTCAATATTAATGTTATTAAATCTGTAAGATTGGACTAAATGTGCTTTACAGTCTTTGTATGTACAAATGTAGAACATTTCATTACAAATGATAGTCTTTGTATGTACAAATGCAGAAAAAATCAGTACAAATGAAATTAATGTCTAGTAATGAATATGTGTGAAAAAAACATATTTAAAGAAAAAAATGGGTCCAGGATACTTACTAGATTGAAATGCATGAACAGCAAACAGTCTGTGTAAATACATACTGTACAGGATTCATCGTAATAAGTTCAAAACTAATTTGTCAAGTTGTAATATCACGGGTTTTACCCCAGTAAAATAATTGCGTTCAAATATTTATTATCTAAGCCCAGTCCAGTACTTTACCAAGATGTTAATGGGCAGTTCAAAGACATGACCACAATGTTATGGTTAAAATTACATTGAAATTGTGTGTTTTCAGTAGTGTATAAATGCTTGCAGTAGCACATAGTTACTGTCTCTTATAGTTAATTTAACAGCTGCAAAGAGTTAATGGAACAGTTCTAAGTCATAAATTAAATTCTGTGATTACAAAAGAATAAATTGATCAAGTTAAAAAAAATAACATTAAAGCAGACACAGCTCATAATTGATAAAATATTTTCACAGAATGGTTTGCAAAAGAAAAAGTTTTAAATACATTCAGTTTTGTAGTAATACTTAATATCATTGTATTAACTATGTAAAATTGCATTTTGACTTGTATCAATAGAAGACTATAGGTTTGTTTCTTAATGTGTTTTCTATATAAGATGTTTTGAGTATGTTTAAAAACAGAGGGAATTGTTAGATTTTATTAATATAAAGCTGAAATTAATTATGTTGTAAATATGCTGAAAGAAAAAGCTTGCTTAAATACAGAAACAGAGTTTAGTAATATGTGATCAGAAGTCATACTAAATGACCATGTCTTGGAAAATAAGGAACCTGCTGAATGGACATTTTTCCCTTACAGACTTAAAAACAGGATGTATGCAAGAGCAAAAATGCAAAATCTGCTTTTAAAGAACACTGACATGTTTTTCTGCATATAAAAAAATGGACACAATATGTTTCCTAAAATAACAGGATGGACACAATATGTTTCCTAAAACAACAGGACATGTTTATGAAACTGTGACAATGTGTTTTCTCAAAAATATGTTTTTCTGCATGGAAAACAGGATATGGCACAAGAACAGATGTTTTTATACAAAGATCCAAATAAAATACAGGGTGTCCACACTGTCAGAAAAGCTGATCTCTGACAATGTGTTTTCTCAAAAATATGTTTTTCTGCATAAAAAACAGGATATGCTTATCAACACTGGCACAAGAACAGATGTTCTTAAACACAGATCCAAATAAAATACAGAACAATGTGTTTCCTCAAAAATATGTTTTTCTACATGGACATCAGGACACTGTTACAGGATATTCACACTGTCAGAAAAGCTGGTCTCTTACAAGACATTGTTAAACAAGGAAGCTTAGTATTGTTTCTACAGGATAAGCAATTATCCAAAATAGAATACCAAGAGGCCTAAAACTGTATATAAAGAGCTGTATAAATCCAGTTATGTTAGAGGTATGGTAGGGACTCATTTGTCCTAAGGTAAATGGTATATCTCTCACATCATCTGTACTATATGAGAAGTAAAGTTGGAACAGTATTTTATGCTGCAACGTTTGTCCAGTTTGATTTATTATAAAAGTTATTGGTTACTGCTCTTAAAGACAAGTGCTGCAAAGTATATTCTCTCATCAGTGTATATTCTGCAAGTTTCTGTATGCAACAGACTGTGAATGCAAATATAACCAGACTTTGAATTTTAGCAGAATCCAGCCAGCAAGACTGAGTGTCTTAAGAACACTGCAAATCCATCACACCAAGCAGTAAGCAGCTCCATGTAATTTTTTCATTCATAACACAGCCGGTGACTCTCTCTTTGCAAACTCTGTAAGTAGATCCTGGAACTCTCTTCCAGCTGATATTACCTTACTTTCCACAATTTAAAACTAGACTCAAACAACATTTGTCACTTAACTGGCTATGTCAATGTATCAAACCTGGCTAACTCTCTATAGAATGTGTAAAAATCTGTTAACCAGCTTACTGTGTAATTTAATTTAATCCTGATTTACGCTTGGGATTAACTCTAACCTGTGGAACTTGTTTAACTTGCTTACTTATGCAATCTCTGTAAATAGTCTGTTTGTAATATGTCATGCTGGTATTATGTAATGCTGTATCTGCTTACCCTTGGAGCTTTTCTCCCCGGTCCTCCGCTGAAAATGGACATGCATCCAGTCGGACTGTCCCAGTCAACAAATAAAAATAAAATAAAGTGCAACTTGGACAATTGGATGGAAAACCAGAAATTCATCCCTGGTTTGGCACCTATGTCTCTGATGCAAACAGGTAACCTGTAAATTGTTCATCTCCCAGGCCCATGCTCACACTTATCAAGGGTATCAGAACTTGAGAGATTTGGGATGCATGGCTAGTCTTAAAATGGCCCTTGTGGTCATTAGCTTAGTAAATGCCTATGACCGTATGAACCTGTAAGTAGATCTTAGCAGAATTAATACTGTAGTGTGAAGTTTTAATTGTCCCAGTCCTCTTCAATAGACACATCACACCAAATGACATTTGACAACATTTATTAACCTTCCATAAAGATAACTTTATTGCTAATACTAGTTATTAATCACAACATAAACATCCATATAACTTTTATTAATCACAGCATAAACATCTATGTAACTGTTAACTAGGGCAGTGTGACCTCACTCACTCTGACTAAATAAGCATTGTCCTTACCTCCGCTCACTTGTTTTACTTATCAAGCAGCGTCCCATTTATTTAATTAAACATCCGACCAAATAAGCAGCATCCTTACCTCTACTTGCTTATTTTACATTTTACTTATCAAGCAGCATCCCACTCGCTTACTTTCCCAACTCATTGAAATGGACATCCAACACCAGAGGGGGAACAGAAGAGGGACAAGCCTGCCCCTCTTCTCCACCCACCAGCCTGACCAGACTGTTCCCCCTCCATCCTATACTTACCAAAAAAAAAAAAAAAACTAACTATACATTAAAAAGGGGAGAAGCCAAACATCATTTGGTGTACTCCATCCTCTCTGACCCAAACTGGATCCCTGTCATCAACTTCCTAAAGACCTATAAAATACCTGAAGCAGCCAATTGCCTAAGCAGACAAAATTAAACCAGTGATCCCTCTCCAATGCCAAAGTAATATCCATACCCTTGTAAAACCTCTGTAAATTAATCAAATCCTCACTTATCCTAAGTATTAACAGTAGTGTTGTAATTATTCCTAGGTCATTACCTGCCAAATGTACCAGAACTCTGCAAAGCCCAATCTCACCTGAGAAAAGCAAGGTCAATTGCATGTTATCATACCTAACTGCAGCCCCCTTTACTGGCCAGTGACTGTAATAATGACCAAAATGAGATTCCCTTTTCTAAAAGACCAATTTAATAGTAATCCTGCCATCATACCAATTATCCATTACAAGGTAAGAAAGCATTTGATGACAAACATATAATTTGCTGACCAACAAAATCACCCTCTTAATGACTTCAGTACATCCATAAATCAATTGCCACATAGATTGTACCCCAATGAACCTCCATTTACCAATGACAACCCTCGTAACAAAACCTTGTCAATAGCCAGTGTCTGTCAATCATCACACTATCAAACCTACCCCACCCCTTCAGGCATATGAGCCACCATCCAAGATGTAATAAATTCATGTAACTCTGTCATCCATACAACTATACTAATCGCAGCTAAATCCTCCTTGACCACCTGAACTAAATAACTTGATAATCTTTCCTACCAAAACTCATTCCCCAGGCAGCTGCAACACTGGTTTAACAAATTTAGCAATGCCCTACCACATGCCTTCCTTGTAAAAGCTGCCCCAGACTCCTGCAGCAAGCATCTAAATTTTATACCCAACCTGACACACCTCATCTAGCAGCACCAACAAACCCATACCACTGTCATATTAACCAGATGAAAATGAAGCTTTTCCCCCAACAACTTCTGCTAAACCTATGACACCAGATAATACCACTTGATGTCCATTTTTATAAGAACTGGGATATTTTAATGGATAACTTGGACATCAGGGCACAAATAGGAGAAAGACCTATAGTTACATACAGAAGGGGCTCCAGCTTAAAAGACCTTCTTAGGAAAGGTTCTAACTAAACTAGAATAGGAAATGTAGGGATGTATAAATGTGAGTCTTGTAACAGGTGCCGTGAGGTGAAATCGGGCAGCAAATTTACAGTGAATGGTATGGACCATTATGTAAAAGGTAAATATAACTGTCACTCCAAGGCAGTGGTCTACATGGTCACATGTGACCAATGCCTAGCATTTTATGTAGGAAAAACAGAAAGGAAATATAACGCCAGAATTTATGAACACAACTATGCCATAAGAAAGAATAATATTAACAATGCATTAGCAAGGTATATTCAAGACAACAATGGCCACAATTTCACATTTATGGCAATAGATCATGTAGACATCAGTGACAAAAAGCCTTGGGGACTTCAGTTAGAGTTAAAGGAGTTAAGGTGGCAAATCTTACTACAGGCAGATAGATGGCCAGGGATAAATGACATGAAGTCCATCTCTCCTGTATTGAAATTAAACCCCCTAGAAAGGAACAAAATATCTTAAAACATTTGTTAAGCACAAGCACTTTTTGTATGTATTTTGCTTTGGGAAACATTTTAGCATTATGTGAATATTTAACATGAGATTTTTAAAAATGAATTTGGTTTTAGTTTTATTCTATTTATAACCATTCAAGACACAAGTATGAGGCTAATAATTTATCTTTTAATTACAAGTTTTAGTTGTACTTAAGTTGTAACAGTTTCAACTGTAACACAGTCATCAAGGGGTTAATTAATGTTTTATCTCAGTGCTGCTTAGCTAGCTACCTCTCTTTGCTTACCCAATCAGAGTGTTTTTTTTTATATGTATATAAATGGTCGTCTTACATTTTAATGGTGTCTGATGAAGTTAATACTTGTTTAACAAAAGCGCTCACATTTTATTTGTTTTTCTTGCGGATTTTTATCATTAAATACACCTTTGGTTTATCATCACCTGAGTGATTTGCGCCTTTGAAACTCTGCCTGCCAGCATTTTTATTCATTAAACTGCCATGTAGTCTAAGTAAAGATGACCTCTGCCCCCAACACCAACATTGCACCAATGCAAAGCCTGTGCAAGGAACCAACAACGGCACCTGCAGAACAGATACACACTTCCAATAGGCAAGCAAACCCCCTATGAACCTCCAAAACAATGGCATTCATCAATGAGTGGACGACACTACAGTAAAACACCATGCTTGAAAACGCACCACTCATCAACCAAAAGTCCTAAACAAAATGATGCAGCCATAGAAAGCAAGCAACCAATGCATACAACACACAGTTGATATCACTTGTTTTTCCTTTCCCCACAATACATGCAGGTCGGGATGGACATCTCAGCTCCTGCTCCCTACTACTGTCCCCAGAAACAGAACAAAAAAGAGGCAGCAGTGCTAGGGCCTCTAGCTGCAGCAAACAAGCCACTATATGCCTTAACCTGATACAAAAACTAAGCAAGAAATCTGACAAAGCCTCAAAACAGGGACAATCTTCACAAACTCAGAAAGCCCAAAGAACAACTGGCTACATTAGCATGAATCCTCTGAAGGGTATGAAGACTGAAAAACAAATGTCTGTCACCATTGTCCCACCTCATCCACCAGCAATCTGAAATCAACCCACCAGAACACCTGCACAACTGAATGTGCTCCAATCATAACCCCACGAAAAACAGACCAAAATACAAGGCAATCTGGACACCCTGCAAGTATACATGCTTCAAATCTCCCTTATTTACAGACCCAGTGCCCCAGCAAACAGCTTTCCAAAGTTTCAAACTAGACAATGCACTCTGTCTCATTCATGAATCCATAGCAAAATATACAGCCCATTCACAACCAGATTTTGTCAAAGAAAAACATTAATGAAGCATGGATGCAGTTATAAATATGAACATCAAGCCCCTCCCTATTCAAAACATCATGATAAAGTTCTAAGTAAACATAAAAACAAATCTTTCATAATCAGTTCAACACTCAGCGCTTCAAGGAAACAAACTTTGTGCAGCTGAGGGGAAAGAACCAGCACACCTACACCCATACCCAACCAAAACACACAATTCTGTTCTTCAAAGTCGAACTGCAGCCAACCACCATTATTGCAAGAGAGAGAGAAAGAAGAGAAAAAAAATACATCAGCATTACTCTCCTCACCCCCAGACCACCACCAACCCAAGGCCCATCTACTCCCAAAAGCACCCACAGGTCATCTTGGACGTTATACTTGCAATAGAAAGTTAAAGCCAAATGTGATACCTTACCCAGTTACACTTGCATAAAACTCATTAAGCCCCTCCCTACCCTTACCTCATTTCATCCCAATCATTCTGCATTCCCATTTAACCCTTTCAACCTCCCCAACTAGCTTTGTTCCCCTACCCCCTTAATTCCCATTACTATTTCTATCTAACCCCCACCTGAAGATGTCCCTCGACAAATTGGTTTGTTACCAAACCTCATTTGTTAAGTGGTTGTTCAATGATTGTTACAGTAGTGTTGCTTTTATACAGAAAAGAAGTATAAAAAATGCATGATTCTACTGTTTCAGAAGACTAAACATTGATTTCCTAATCTCCCACTTATGTGCCTTTCTTTGAAATAAAGGACATTATTAATCTCTACTGAGCTGTGTTGTGTGACAGTTATTTGGTGCCTTAACAAGAGAGAGACACTCACTGTAGAAGTAGTGTTGTATGTATCATATACTAATGACTGTAAAGTGACATGCATATCGGTATCAACTTGCTAATGAGAGCCATCTCATATGCAAATGATGAAATCAAACATATCTACATGATTTAGAAATATATAACATTATCATGATATAATTGTCTCTTGAGTTCACCAAAACTTTATGATGTACTGGTGTGTGGTATGAAGTTAGAAGCATCAGAATTAGTTAGACAGCGTATGTTAATGGCATCCTTAGGAGCCAGTGTCCGTGATGTTGTGCTTTGTAACCCTCCACCTCATCAACGGTCCACCAACAGCTATCATAAGATCACCTACATGACTAAGACCTATTAACCACTGTGGTGTGAGCAAAGACAACATATGAGAATGAGCAGACATGCTGCCCTTGTGGAATCAAGGGACATGTGTGGAATGCCTATCCTACTGGAAGAAAGGATTGCATAGCATGAATCATCTTTGCAATGGATACCTTTCAATATCCGACAAGGATTCACTAGGAGTATCACAGTAGTTGTCCTTCTAAATGCTTGATATGATGCTGCAGCATATGTGAGAGTATCTTTGGTTTCCATGGAAATCAGTGGATTGAACCACTGCTATGAGTGTTCTACAACACTGATAATTTTCCTGAGTCGCTGGGGCCATTGACTGCATCCAAATTGTTATCAAAACACCACCTCCTTCACATGGTGTGGCATTTTGGGCTGTCAAAATGTTAGGTTTTGTGTAACACACACATACACACCACACACACACACACACACACACACACACACACATATATATATATATATATATATATATATATATATATATATATATATATATAGTAGAAAATTGCATTCATTGTATCTGTGCACCATTCAGGCAGTTCCCAAGACTTCCATGTCTGGCACGTGTGTGACCTGTAGTAATGCTTCATGTTCATAGGTGATTACTAGGCTAATGGCACAACAGCCTTTGCAAGCCTAATCAATTATACCCAGGATATGACAATATTATATCTTACTACCCCATTCCATATCAAGGGAATTATCAGGGTAGTGGGTCTTTAGGTGTTGGAGCCCCAAGTCATTTTACAGATGGACTCTGTCTATATGGGACATGGACAGTCCCTAGGAATGAATTTACAGTTCCTCATCCATTTCGCCAAATTATTTTTGAAGATAGGGCGGGAACAGGCTTTGTTTTATGAAGATGGGAAGTTTGTTCCATAGATGAGGTAGCCTTTGGGCTATGAATCTGTCCGAAGCAAGTTTTATTAGAGTCACAAATACATTTCAGGTCCATAGAACACACAACCCTGGTATAATTTTTCTTGTGACTACGTAACATTTTCAGAAGGGCGGGATCAGCTAGTACCTTGTAGTTCAGGTATAAGTCACCTCTCAATAAACAATATGAGCTAGAGAAGGGTTAGGGCCTTTAGTCGATCCTCATAAAACATGTGTCTAACGCTTTGTATTTTTTAGTGAAAAACCTCTGTGGCCATTCCATTTGGAACATGCCTGGTTAGGTACATGCAGATTTGAGCATTGTACTTGATTATGGGCTTGATGAGGACTGAGTACAATGGCACTAGACTTCCTTTGATCTTGATGCCATGCCTTTACTTATAAGTTGAGCCACACAGAAGGACTTCCTCACTATCATGGCTACCTAGTGCTCAAAGTTTGTTGAAAGCTATGTTCAAAACCTCCAATCATCTTTTCAGACCCTAATCCTTGACTTTTTTGTTATTTATTGAAACCCTATTACTTGAATAGTTTCCTATAAGTATTTTATCATTGTACTCATACCTATCTCATCTTCAGCAATAATAATGATGTCACCTGCATATGTTAGCATAATTGACATGTTTGTCTCTTCATTTGAGGTAAAACTCATCAATCCTATCCTTCTGTTTATATGTGTGGATATCATGTTCATTACTAACGCAGATAATATACTGCTCAAAGAACATCCTTGTCTAATCTCTTTCTCAAGCTCTCTATCTTCGGTAAATCACCCATTTACTAATGATTTGACTATATTGCACTTATAACCTTTAATCCAATCTTTTTTTATATTTTCACTTATAAACTTAAAATATATCCAATAACAAAAGAATGATGAATTGAATCAAAAGCTCTATTTAAATCCCCTGCCATTAATTTTGCATGTACATTTCTGTACAGTATGTTATCTACTATGTCCCTAATTATCAGTAATAAATGCTGACCCTTTTTTCCTTTTATTATGCATGCCCCTTTGCAATTTTGAAAATGTTCTCCTTCATTCTTTTTTGGAAAACTTTCATGAAAATTTTGTAATTTGTAATATTAATATTATTGGTTTCCAATTCTGTAACTCTCATTTTTCACCTTTATTCCATGCAACTCTAACTACACGCCAACACAATTCTTTATACAAAAATCATTTATCCAACCATTCCTTCAATATACTTGTAAACCATTCTTTTTGATTCACTTGTCATATCCTTATACATGCTATATTCAATTCCATCTGGTCCTGCCACTGAATCTAGATTCACTACCTTTAAAACATGTTCTAGTTCTTCTATCATTAGTTTTCTAGATCTTTATTATCAAGTCCAAAAATGGCACACAAACCAGGAACAACAAAGACAGTGAAGACTTCAGAGTTGATATCCAAAAACAATTTTATTAAACCAACGTTAAGTGCTTTCTTCCTTGGTAAATTAGAACTTCATTAGAACATCAAACATTTAAAAAGACACCCATTTATACAGTTCATTTCACTGAGATTAAGATTGACGTACCGCCCATCAATCAATATATCAATAAATCTCCATAGTGACAAACAAGAAAAATCATGAGCCTGTCCTTTTAACATACAATCTATTGTAACAGATTTAAAAAAAATCATTTACCCTCCATTAAATATGTACAAAATAGTTATTGTTCCTGAATTTAGCAACCATACTAAATAAATACATGTATATAACTGAACACGTGACACTAGAACAATAACATAAAACCTTAAACTAAAACTTTGTTAATGTAAAAAGAATGTAGCTCTCAGTTTAAAAAAAATGGACAAGGGAATGATTTCATTCATTCCAGGATATATAGTCCCATTGGTCTTGAACTGCCATCAAATCTTTTGGAATTCTAAAATATCATCTACTGGTCCCCTCTCTATCCTAAGGTAACCTGGTCAATAATTATAAATTTAAATCTGTGAGATGGATTGTATTCCATATGCTTGTACAGTGCATTCTTTGTCTTTTTTTTCTTTACATTATAAAGGTGTTGATAAACTCTTTTCCTCAAGTTTAGCTTTGTTTTGCCTACGTAAAATGCACAACAGTACTAAGTGAAATGAATTATATTAAATGGGTGTCTTTTTTAAATATTCTATTTTTCTTATGTAACTCATATAACTCTTGTTCCTTCATAAAAACATTTTCATCATTCCTCTCCAAGCAGTCAATAACATCATTATTTACCTTCCTATATTTTATTTTATCCATATGTATTTTTTTTCTTTTCCAAATGTCACTTAACACTTTTATATGTTTGTTTAAAACTATGCTGACCAATCCATATAGAATTCTGTCATCCCCACATGATCTTGCCACAGTTTCATCTTACCTTTTCTTATGCCATCCCATCTCATTTAATTTATTCTTTTTAAGCCCTTCCCTATTTTATACACTCAATTTACTTTTATCTCAACACAAATTGCCATATGATTTGAAAATCCTGCCATTAAATCATCTTCTTCCACTATTAATAAACCTTCTGATACCGAAAAAAAATAGTCTATATCCATTCTAGTTTTTTCTTCTTTTATAGGTGCATATACTTTGATTCCAAATCTTAACTGCCTGATTTTTATAATGTCCCATGCTGGCTTAACATCATATGCTTTCTTTTTATGCAGTGTTGTTGCAATTAAAATCCCCTGCTATGATAATTTCCATATTAATTGTTACATATTGAATACAATTTCTAAACATATCTTCTTTCTCCTTTTTAGTTACATATGCATAAATAGCAATAATTCTAATTATTTGATCTCTACATTTTATATCAATAACTGTAGCTGTACATGTTATAACAATAGTAACATCTAACACCTTTATTGTGTCTCTATATAAGATAAAAACTCCTGAACAAGTCTCCTTCCCAAAATTTCAAATAACATTATTTCTCCACCATATTTCTGTTTGATATCTTTCTGTTTTAGATGAAAATCTGACAATAGTCTAAGATAATAATATCGCATTCTTGTTTTTCACACCATTCCAAAATTCCTATTCTTCTTTCTAATTTTTTAACTGTTAATATTAAGGGCTAGAACTCTACAAGTAATTTTACCTTAATGCAATCTTCCATTTCCTCTCTTGTACCCTTTTACCAATAGAATTTCTATTTTGTTTAACTACATTTCATTTGGCTTCATCACTATCACATAATCCTGACTCTCCTTCCTCAAATTTTTTATATTTAAATCTTCCTTTATATTAACTTTTTTTATCATTTGTTCTCTATCCATTACATTAATTGTTTCTTTTTGCATCTCCACTATTACTGTTTTTCTATAACTTTATCCTTTTTGTCTTGATTTGTTATTTCCTCTATCATCTTTGATTCTGCCTTATTCTCTTTTTCTTCACATTCATCCCATATCCCAATTTATTACGCTTGTAACATTTCAGTTCACAATTCCTTGCATCATGTCATATTTACCCACATACTAAACATCTTCTTTTAGCAAAATTATTAATTAAATGATCAGTTTTTCCACACAACAAACACATTTTTGGCTGTCCCCAATACTTAACCATGCCTCTGTCACCTTCAACATTTAAAATACTTGGAATATGCACAGATCTGTCATTTTCTAGTTTCAAAATCGCATTGCAATCCCACACCCTAGTCCATCAACCTCTATTATCATATATCTTTGATAAACTCAATACATGTTTATTTAACTTTAAATATATTTTAGAGTCTGTTTTTTTAAACTTCAGTCCTGATTTGAATGTTATTTTTTTTTCTTAATTTCCCTATAAAAGGGCTTAAATATATACAAGTTCTAACATGAACAGTTTTTCTTTCTCATATTCTCAAAAAGTCTCAAAAATGTCGCAAAAAGTCTCTTTACTAATATGTATAAATGCTCTTACCTCATTTGGTTTGATTCCCAGTGTCTTAATTACTTTGTCCCACACCTTATATCTCCCCAACACTGCATCTTCCTTCTTCTCAATCCATACCTTAAAAAGTCTGTTTTTCTTTAAACTCACTTCTTTTTCTTCTTTCTTACTTTCCCACCCTTCTTTAAGCATCTCCTCATATGATTTTTCTGTCGACTTGTCTCCCTCCAATCTGCTGTAATTCTTCCTTCTGGATCTTTTCCATCAGTTCTTCCCATGATGCATCTTTGCTATTTTCCGTTTTGCTCTCATTTACCATGCCTATCAGTAAATCATCCTGTAGCTCACCTGAATGGAGGGGTGTAACAGCACAGTCTTGCATTGTAACCTCTTCCTTTAAGAGGTTTCAGTGAAACAAATCTTCAGAATCCATTACAGTGGATTCCACCTCCTTCTTCAACTCCATAGGCTGTCCTTGATAAGGTTCAGCTGCCTTTTTTAATACATTTACCACACCATCATCTCCCAAAAATGCCTCGTCAACCTCTGTTATCTTCATGGGCACTTCTGATGTTCGAAGAACAGCACCAGAACCATAAACTCCATTCTCTTCTCCTCCTTCCATATTCACTCACTGTTTTCCTGCTTCTCCAAGCCCCCTTCCCGCTCAGACCAGAAGCCAGGAAGTGTCACTGCAAAAAGCATTCCTATATGCAAAAAGAAAAGGGCAATGCAGCATAATCACAATTGTTTCAGTTATATAATATCATACAAGGCAGAGAAATGTAAAGCGGTTAAGCAGTTTAATGCTGACTTTTTCCTTTCCTCCTTGCTTTGCATAAACAGTATGGCAAACAACAACTCTGTGGTTATACAGGGGGATCACTGACAGCACTCTGTCATCAGGGCTTTTGTTTAGTGGGACATGATCAGTGGGAATTCACTGATTAGATTCACAGAGAACTGTCATGTTCTCAAAACACTATGCAAGTCTTGAGAACCTACTGTAGGTAGTCTTAGAAATAAACATTCTTATTTATATTCAGGTTGCTATGCAGAAAACTAAAATGTTCTGATTTTATTCAAATTATGAGAAAAGTAAGACGTCCATCATTCACTGTCATACAATCGTCCACTTCCATATCTAGAGCCGTCTATTCTAGTGTACTTCAAAAGCAGAAATTTTGTTTTGCTCCCCCACCTCACAGCTGACCAAAGCTGCCTTAGCCTACCCCAGGCTTAACCTGACCCTTGTCCAGGGCCAATATTAAGAACAAGGATACTGGTCCAGCATTATACTGCTGTTGGTCAGTGCACCCTAATGCTCTCCCAGTCTTGCAAGCTCTGCTATTTCTGCCTAGGGGAGGCACATGCACAATCTTCATACAAAGTGGATATCACTTTTAGCTTGCCAGGTTTTTAATGCTGCTATTGCAATATGTCCAGGCAGCCTTCACCATTAGTTGAACCCAGGCTGTCTGTTTCAAGTTGGGGTTTTATCCCTCTGTCCCACAAGGACAAACTTTCATAACAAAATTTTTCATTGTAAACTTATTTATTTGTTGCGTTTGTTAACCGGGAAAGTCCACTGGGCTGAGAAAGAGCCCATTTTCAGTGAAGGCCCGTGGATAAAAGCTCCAGAAAGTTACATGCAATGAAGTTATTAAAAAGATAAACAGATTAATACAAATAAAGGGTATAACGTGGTAGTATCATAATCAATGTAAGATAAATTAATGGCTGGTGTACATACAATCAAGCATTAGTGTAAAATACTAAAATAGACTTAAATCACTGACATTAGTTCACTCCAGCACTAGTGTAAAATGTGTTTACAAGGAACATAGAAGAGGGAGGAAAAATTCAGGGTGATGAAAGAGGGCTAAGTAGGAAAAGAAAAGGTAAGGTGACAGGAAAAGAGAGGTTTGGGAGAGAGAAGGGAAAGGAAAATAACAGTAATAAAATATTTGATGGTGACTTCATAGGGGAGATAAGTCAGGTGTTGAAGTTGTTTGGGTGAAGGAGCATACCCAGTGAGAGGAGAGATGTAGTTTGAGGGATTTTTTTGAAGCAGGCAGGATTACTATTAGATCTGAGTGAGGGGAGAAGATTATTCCATGACTTGGAACAGTATAGGAATACAACATTTGGCCAGCTGAGAGCTTGGGTTTCTCAACAGACAGAAACATTTTGTTTTCAGACCTGAGGTGTCAGTTAGGATGGTATATAGTTAGTAATAGAAGAGGGGGAGGGGCAGGTTTCTGAGTGATAGATTAGCTTTTGGGCTATGGTTAGCTGTAGAAAAGAGAGATAGTGGGGGAATTCTAGCCAATTTAGTTGATGCAGAGAGGAACAGTGATGGGTGGAAAATTTTGCATTAGTAGCAAACTTGGCAATTTTGTTGTATGGATCTAACTAAACTCTATGCATATGCTTTCAGCACATAATAAATGAAGTTTTGAAGTTCTATTAAAATATAATTACCTCACCCTTCCAAAACATTACATGTGTCTGATTATTCATACCGGATGTGGCCTAGGCATTTTTCTTCCTTCAGAAACAGATGTCATTCTCAAAGCAGTGATATTACGTGTAATAACCTGGGCAAATTGCAAACGGTACATCATACCTCTTTCCAAGAAGCAATTAGCAAATATAACATTAGTAATACCAAGCCAGATATCTGCCTTCTAAGACAAGGAGTTAGATAGATATCCAGTCTGTATTGTTCCATAAATTGCATAGTGGTTCAAAATGTTTACTGCAAAAAATACTTGACTGTTTGGTAAAAATGCTTCCTCTATCATATAGTATAACCCAAAGGATTGTCAACCAACACAGCTCACCAAAACCACTGCTGAATTAGTTGAATCCATGATTTTGCAGATAAGAAGATCCCCATCCCCAAAATACACAATATGGCAGATTTCATCCCCCACAGTTCAACTCACTAATATGGTCTAACTCCATCATAACATGACATGCCCATGTATAATGCATGCTGGTGTCACACAAATAGTTTATAAAGCCCTCCTGCACCCCTGCATGTAGGCGGCTGTGCCCCTCACACTCTGCAAATGAAGTATACAAACTCTGAGTTTGCACTACAGTGAGGAAAAGGGTAAATTTCCTGATCTGCACTGTACAGCGATCTCCATTCAAAAGCTTTGGGCTTTCAAAAATTCAATCATATGGCCTCAACCATATGAATTTCAAGTTTCTGAAAACTTGATCAACTGTTAGGTTGTATCTCACAGTTTTTGCTTCTGTGACTTATAACATTAAGATACTAATTTAACTTTTGGCCAGCATGTGTGTATTGTAAGAAAGTCCTTCTGCATTGCACAGCTTATAAACAAAGTAATATAGAGATGTAATTGTTCCTCTTTACTCAGCCCTCATTAAGCCAGTCATTCGATATAATGCTCCTTTCACATGTATCTGTCCAGGCACATGCAACAACTGGAATGTCCACAATGACACATTTCTAGTAGGATCCAAGTCCTAAAAACATGTAAAATGTGGACCAACTCAAAGTCCTGCCACTACACTCAGTATCCCACAGACTGCTAAGCAGCATCTTGTGTCTGGCATACAAAACATCCTCTGACCCATTTACTGATGGATTTACCATACATCAGCAAGACAAATGGCATTATAAATACTCTAACTAGGCATCTAAACCTCTTCTGCAACATCAACAGAATGATATGGAGGGACAGGTGTATTCACAGATGATATCTTTGCTCTGGAACAGACTCCACATCCACATAATACAAAGTTCGCCCCTGTCCATATTCAAGCACTACTTTACTCTATCGAAGGGAAACAGAAAATTTACTACAGTACTGCCCCCTGGCTAGGAGCAGCTCCTAAATATTTTATCCCTTATATAGACCCCCCTCAAATTATCTATGGTATGATCCCAGTTATTCTCATTAGGGGTAATATATAATTATTGATCATGGAATGGATAAGGTCAATCTTTAATCAAATGGGATGGGTTATTTTGAGCCCAAAAATGGAAACTGGCCAGGCTTAAAATGTCCTGCTAGGGCAGCTAGCCTAGCACTAACCTATGACGTTATAAGGCTCTCAAAATGGGATACAAAGTATATGTTATCTTACCTAGGAATTTCATTTGTGTTCAAAGTAAGACTTCTCCAGAAGGGATGTTATTCATTTATTTATTTAGTAATTTCTTTAACTTTTTAACCAGTGAGTATTTTATCTGGTTCTGCCCAAGTATGAGAAAGAAATGCACCAGTAACACTCATGCAGTACACAAACATGTAGAAACATTCGGCAATAGGAAAATAAACATTAACAAGTTGAACATCCACAAGTGATTTGTTGTTGCAATTAAAATAAAAAAAAAAAAAAAAGGAAAATGAACTTCTTGAGACAGGCGTTGAGCTAACCCTCCAGAGAGTAGAATCTGTGTGAGTATCAGAGGCAGGAAAAAGGAAGGAGTGGGTAAATTGGAGGGGAAAAGCTGAAGAAGTAAGGGTTGAGGAGAGGTGGTAAGTTCTGAAGAGTTGATCCAATGGATGTAGTATTAGAACAGAGGGTTATTAGTGACTTGGAGAGATGAATGCTTTTTGGTTTTAGGTTATATCATTGTTATAGAAACATTGGTATTTGCATTCCTTTGCCAGATGAACCTTAAGACAGTTTCTGAAGTTGAGATGGTGGTGCTTTTTGCCAGTGAGGGCATTTCTAATGGCCTAAACCCTCCATTGTGTGCGGGCCATATGATCTGCAGCACTGAAGAGGTGAAGAAAGCCACCCCATGTGAATGCTTGCTTCTGTATATTTACATTGAAGGTTATCATAAAGCAGCAGTTTGGAGACCCTAACACCCACCCCAGGATAAGGAGTGTCAGTGCTACCCTTTTTCCAGGGGACTGCAACAGTGAATGACTGGCTCCACACTTCCCCCAGGATAGGCTTTCCCATCTTCTCCTGCCAGGTCCATCAGTCACTCAAGCCACAAATGGAACTCTCCTCACCTGGACCATCATCAGGGTTTTACCCTTCTATGCCACTGGAGTGTTCTATATATAACTCAGTTTATTGCTTCACTTTATATTCTGCTACTTTAACTTATTCATCTTTCTTTAAGTGACACTTTTAAGGAAATGTATATATGTATGTTATTTCTTAGCAAGTTTAACATTTTTCTGTATAATAGGGTAAAAATAACCTTCAGGGAAACAGAATTCATCTTTTATTTCTGAATTTCTAAGATAAAAATATGCATAAGTTATCACTTTTGCCCCAAGATTAATGAGATTTATTTTTAAAACACTAAGACAGATTGCATGGATTTTCAACTTTCCTAATGCCTTTGCTGCAGTAAGTATTACCTATGTTATTCCTGATTAACTATGTTTACCTTCTGAATTCTACTTCCTTGAATGTCTGCTGCTTTTTTCTGATCTCTGACACTAATAGCATCAGTTATATTAACAAGGCCAAAACAGTAAAAGTGAAAACAACAAAGCCAAATAAGATATTTTGTATCCCAGAACCCAGAGGTATATGGAAGATGCCCTATATTCACCTTCAGTTTATTGTATGAATGTTGATGATTCATGATTGGAACAACAAAAGAAAATATCCCGTGCCTGGCATTCCCATAGCTGACCTACCCGATAAGTCCTTGTCCTGTTCACCATTTATATCATGATGTGTACCATTTGTTAGCAAACTTATAACTCCTGTTTTATTCTGCTGTATTGCTAAAAGTTAACCACTGTAGGTCAAATATTGCATTATTTAAGACATAAAAGTTATTCAATAATTCTTGTTCCATCTGGTAGAAAGATTATGTACATTTATCACATTTGTATCTACATTTACAAACACCATGCTTTTCATCTGTCTCTTATTCCATTATGTTTACACCTGTCAGTAATGCATATTTGTCTTTAGATCATAATGGACTCACCGGAAAAAGTCAGAGCATTGCCACCATTCTTCTGAGAGCTGAGACTTCTCTGCATCTTCTCTATTTATGTTAATGTATGGTCCTAAATGGAGGTAAAATGGTCCATACCAAGAAATCTACTGCACGTATACAACTGGAAATATTTGAAATATATAAAATTCATTTTATTCATCATCAGCTGTACTATATATTCTTTTATTCACGCAACTTCTTCATTAGGTGAATGACATCAAGCTTTTTGCTTCTTACCATCACCAATGCAGTATTTATATTTCCCTGTCGTGTTTAAGGACTGCTTAGGGTTGTTTTTCTTTCTTCATTGTAGAAATATTAGTCTAATAAGCTAAGTCTGAAAATTCTTAGCCAGCTTTTTCTTTCTTGGTATGGGGAAACAAACATAGTGTTTTTTTTTTTTTGCCAAATATTTGATTTTGTTGACGGTTCATTTGTACATTAACTATGATCATCTGCATTGTCTGGTCATGGAGCTGTTTACTGCAGGTAGACAAGCCTTCAGATTACAGCACCATACCTGTGCTAAGGTGAAATGGATCACAGGTATGCTTCATTGCTCTGCTAGTAGATTAACGTTTCCCCTGCACAAGTAATTAAGGCTGTAGCACAACTGTTGGCACTTGGGAACCACATCTCCACTAATGATAGAAAGCAGGCAAGGCTGTGTAGAGATTCTGACCCTGCTATCATTGCCATGCCTCATGTTAACTGTTCTTTATTCACTGGATGATAGATTGTAGCCCTCCAAATAATTCAATCTAACCCTTATTCACTTCTGCCAGATATTTTTAGCTAGTTAGCAGAACTGATATAAACAATAAACATTAGTGTACTTGTATACAAAACTGAAAGGTGGGTCATAAAACAGTATGCATATCTATAAATGGTAACAATGAACTTCATGCAAGGCATCCTCTGACCCAGTACTGACCTATTTAATGCACATCAGCAAATCAAATGGCATCAGAAGTACTCAGTCTCGGGGTCTAAACCTCTTCTGCACCATCGACAGACAAGTTTCGGAGGGACAGGTACATCTCGCAGAAGATAGCACTGCTCCAGAACAGCATCCCCATCAATGTAAAAGAAGGCTCATTCCTGTCCATATTCAAAATCAACTTGAACCTGTGGATGGGAAACAGCACATTTACCCTAAGACTGTCCCCTGTACTACAGCTAGTCAATGCTTCATCCCATGGATATGGAGGGGTAGGCTGATGTAACCCCAAATGGGATAGGTTAATTCAAGATGTAACACAAAATCGGATAGGTTAATTCAAGTGCACAAAGAGACCGTGGCTAGGTTTTAAAATGGCCTGCAAGGGAGCCAGCCTAGTACTTGCCTATGAGCTTATGAATTATTGGTGTCCCTCTCAATTTGGTTAAAAATGTAACCATTGCATGCTAGGATTGTTGATTTCTGTTAGAAGTGTTTTTATTTTCTGTTATGAACTGCACAATTATTTTTTTAACTGAATTACTAATGTTCTGCTGGGAGAAAGTTCTGGTCTTTGTAAATGGTTCATACAAAATCCTCCCATTTGTACATCATGGCCCTTTTCATTTGTCATTTACTTTGAGTTTGTTTAATTTGTTTCTGTTGGACTGCTGTCCCCCATCCTTCCAGACTTTGCTGTTATCTAATATGCAAGTTAGGGCTTCTGCCATCCATTCCATTGGTCAAAAGATCAAGGGGAATTCATCTTTTTTCCTGCACTGATTGGCTCATTCATATACTCAAGACTGAGCAGGGGATCCTAATCAGTAGTCAGCATGTTTCTAAGCGACACCTGCTCATCAAGTCCTGTCAGACAAAAGTGGAATTCAAATACAAGCTTCCCAGAGGCACTTGACTAGCAGATCTCCCAGATGCACACAGAACCCTCCATCTCCTAGAATTTCTAATGAATATTAGAAAGACAAATATGAATTGCAAAAAGTATATGACATGTATGTTTTACAAACTGTACAATAAAGTCTTGGAATTATGATAAAGTTGTTCATCTGTTTTATTCATTTATGCATTACTAAAATCTAAAGCTGAATTGAATAAAAAACAACACCCATGTACAATTTTAATGTAAAGAAAGGATTGGTTTATCTGTGTCACTCACTTGGTTACTGGGCAGACCACAATGGCTTTAATGTGAAATAGTGGAATGGATACTGGTCAGTTTTCTTCAACACATTTTAAAACACAGTTTTTCTTCTGTTGTTTTATCTGTTATGTTTTTACACTTATTATATGTTGTCATAATACATATAATGTTCCCCACTTCATGGTAGCTTGCATTCATTAGGAGATAAAAAAATGCTTTGAGCAGTGGAACAAAATGAAAAAGCTGCCTTTTCCTGAAAGTACTGATTACCAGAGTTACCACAAAGTGAGCAGTGCATGCTGGGTGCACAGTATGGCAGTCTGTATGCCAAATACTATATCAGTGCAATAGTTGGAGAGGCATGTAAGTGCTATGTTGCATGTGGATAAGAGAGGAAATATGGCAAGCTGTGTGTGTGTGTGTGTGTGTGTGTGTGTGTGTGTGTGTGTGTGTGTGTGTGTGTGTGTGTGGGTTCATTCTGCACTAATAAAATATCTTGCAACACTGAGGTACTACAACATAGCACCTGGTAAGTCCAGTGCCACAATGCATTTTACTAGGGTATACCAATATTTATTTGGGTTGTTGTTTCAACATAAAGCTTCAGAAACTATATTTTGAAAGCAGGGCCCAAATAAATTTAGTGTTTTCCCTGGTGACATCATGTCACGCAGGGCTCCATGGATTTTAATGGGTGTGTATGTCTGCCCAAGCACAGTAATCGTCCACTAGGTTCATAGGTTAGCACTAGGCTAACTGCCCTTGCAAGCCATTGTAAGCCTAGACAATTATCCCTTGGGAGACTCAAACCCTGCACCTTGTGTTTGTAAGGCAAATACCTTAACCATTAGGCCACCCTCCGACCCCACATCTATGGACGTATCCTATATTTTTGCCAAGGTGATGTCACGTAGATTAAACATTGCCCTTACTTCTCAGTGCTATCAGCATATGAAAAACAAATATCAAAAGGCTTTAATTTCGGATTAAAAAAAATTCTCTGTTACAATGAAGATCCTAATCAGCACTTCCTACACCAGATACAGTGGTGCAAAAGGTAAGTCATGCTAATGTGACAAAACACTTTAACCACCAGATTGTGATCTGCTTACTAAAGTTAGAATAAAACAATGGATAGTGTGACTCATACAAACTGGTAACTGTTTTGACCTCTATCTATTGGTTTGTCCCAGTCTGCATCTGTATGTAAGTGGGTATAGTACTCAGTGACTGACATCATTGCTGCTACACTGGGCGTGCCCGGTAGTTTCTATGACAAGAATTAAAACTCACACCCATATACAATTACAACTATGGAGCAACTATGCTGTGCATTGACACCAATGGAAGCAGTTGGATGATGGACAAAATTAACAGCTGTATGTCTTGCATGTGATTGTGCGTGTGTGTGTGTGTGTGTGTGTGTGTGTGTGTGTGTGTGTGTGTGTGTGTGTGTGTGTGTGTGTGTGTGTGTGTGTGTCTCTCTCTCTCTCTCTGTAGCTATGGTTGTACATATCTAGAAAGTTTAGACCTGTGGATATGACTATGTTTATGCATGATATGTATAGATACATGTTTGTGTTTGTATGTGAGGGTTGCAAGTGTGTGTGGCTATGGCTGTATACATCTGTAAATTGTGGACCTGTAGGCATACATATTTTTATGCCAAGTATGTGGAGACGTATATGTGGATGTATATATTTTATAAAAAAAATGCATGTGTGTGTGTATATATATGCATCAAATGAGTTTTCTTCAAAACGCAATAATTTGAAATACACCTGGACACTTATAGTGAGAGAACTATGTGTGTGCTTGAAACTGTGATCCATTGATTTGCAAGGTTTTTCTTCCTTCATAAAATGTTGTGTAGCCATGGAGAAGAGGTATGTGTATATCTATATAGATGTTTATATCCATTCATCTATCCATCCATCAATCCTAAACCCCTTTTCCCATTTTAGCACATGGGGTCGGGGTGTCACTTCAGCAGTAACAATCATCTCGAGCCAAGGTTTACACCACCAGGTGACTAGCCCTGCCATGATAGTTCATTCATACCACACACACACACCCCTACAGCCAATTTAGAGTGCCCAGTCTACCTAGTGCATGTCTTTGGAATGTGGGAGGAAACTGGAGCACCTAGAGGAAACCCACATGACTTCAGGGAGGTCAAGCAGACTCTGCACAGAAGGCACCCCAGCCGGGAATCAAACCGGAGAATCTGTTGCAATTAGGTGACAATGCTAACTGCTGCACCACTGCAGTCACCCCAATCTAAATCCCAAGCCATCTCTCCCTCCCTCTCTTTGTATGCAACAGGGCTGCTTTTTGCTGTATAAGGTTCACTCTGCTGAGATGTGAGAAAACATGCATCATTTTCACCCCTGATATCCTACTATTTGTTCACCATTTGGCTATTGCTCTTGTGGTATATACCTGTATATACATCCATCAGAATGGTCCTATTTCTTTTCTTTTTTAATTTTTCCAAATGTTTTGGATGCAGTTCATAAGTTAAGGTGTGATTAGTTGGTAAAATGACTTTTGCTTCAGCCTTTGCTGCTTGCCAGAAATGCTCTTTTCATCACCCAGTGTACCCAGAATTGTGTTCTGTAGTTTAAATGTATCAGTCACACATTAAAGTATGCTCAAATAGTTTTTTATGTATTAACCCTGTTGTTGTTACTACTACTAGAACTGTGTGCTTATTCCACATTGTCATAGTTTCTGCTTGCATATGCTGTTATGACTTTGTCTCTCAGTAAACAGAGCACTATAATCTTGAGAGGCAGCTGTTTTTTATGATTAATGCTATTTAATCTTTTTTTCTTCTATTGCAGTATCGGTCATTCTTGCTTCTGCTTTCTTAACTGTTAAAATGAATGATCCCATGTAATTCAAATGCCTTCATTTTCAATAGTTCTTTGTGGGTCATGTTTTTCAATGCTTTTCATTTGTGTTATAATTTCTGCACAATCGTCAATGTAACAGCCTTGTTACATTATTGTGCTTTTCAGTTTACAGACAGTCCACCATAGAACATCACAAGTTGTGCAACTATTTTTCTTTCTGTAGTACAGAACCTACATTTGTCTGTGTCAGGCACTTTTTTCTATAGACTTTGTAAACAAGCATGTAGTTAGTCCAGTATCTTTAACTGCCATGTGGGACCTGCCAGAATGACATATCAAGATCCCATCTTTAAGTAATGAAAGCCTTATGGCTGTTAAACCTACTCTGTTTCATAACCAAGAAGTAGCATATATGTACAAGAAATGTCATACTGTATTCTGCTGTTAACTCGGTGTACTGTACTTATCTCTCTGTTTCAAGATAATTCATTTTTGTTCTGCTAGTGAATATGCATTGAACTTTGAAAGGAGACTGTACCACCTAGAACTCAAAATACTCACCAATCCATTAACCATCTGTAAGCATTAATTTAAGCCCTCTATTCTCTACAGGAAGCAGTCTGCCCAGGCTATTAACTGAAACTGGGTCAACTAGGTCATAATCATTGATTCATCCCTTTGTGATACAGAGCCAATGCATTCTTGAATCTTAGAAAGAATTTATATATTATGTGCAAGACAGTTAATGTGGGTGGCCACGGTGGTGCAGCGGTTAGTGTTGCCGCCTCACAGCAAGAGGTTCTCCAGTTCGATTCTCAGCTGGGGTGCCTTCTGTGCAGAGTCTGCATGTCTTCCCTGTGGTCATGTGGGTTTCCTCCGGGTGCTCCGGTTTCCTCTTGCATCCCAAAGACATGCTGTAGGTGGATTGGACACTCTAAATTGGCCATAGGCATGAGTGCACGTGTGTGTGTGTGCCTTCTGTGGAAGGCTGGGCGCCGCGTTGGCAACTCAACACTGTAAAACTCCACTGCCAATCATGAGCAGACAGGTGATCTGCTGTGGCAACCCCTAACCGGGAAAAGCCAGAAGAAGAAGATGTGTAAGACAGTTAATCCTTTCAGAATTATTTGGTTAATATTCTGTCTTACCCAATTAAACTTTTTCTAACTTTTTTCTTTCAACAGTGTTCCTAAAAATAAGTAGTTCTTCATTAAGTCCGAATAAAACGTGCTGATTCAGAAAATTTCTTTATTAATATTTCCAAGTATATTACATTTTCAGCAAAAGTCCTTATGTTAAATAAAGTTTAAAGATGTTAATAGAGTTCTTTTTTAAAGAGCTAATTCATTTTCAGACAGAAGATTTTGAAATTCTCTATATCTAAATAATAAATGGTCCTCTAGTGTTCTTTGCTTGAAGTATTATAGCAGTTGTTTACATTTGAAATTAGAGTAGGTATTAATATTCAGACTTCATGAATACACTCCTTGTACTTTATTTACATCCATTTTGTTCTCTGTATCTCACCACATTTATTCAATAAAATTGCATGCAAATGTAGTGTACTTAATATGCATGACTAGATAATTAATCTAATGTTTCACACCGTTCTGTCTCTGAGCATATGTAATCACATCTGTATGAAAAGGAGAGCAGAAGCTGTTTTATAGCTTCTTCCTGTCTATTCTTAAAAACCTAGTTTATTACTCTAAAGAGCTGCATCGCAGACGGTTTTGCTTCTTGTGAAAAAATGTTCCTTATTATTTGTCATCATTAATATTCAGAAAGCAATTTTGATTGGTCATTATGTATGCAGCAACACTTTGCTCTGGTAAATAACAATATACATCTGTCTAGATATTTAGATAAATATAATTCATCAGTCTTATTTAATGGTTTTGTTGCATGCAAAATATACTTTAAAGGATGGTGCCACTTTCTCCTAAAATGTAGGGTTTGTCAGAGTTTTTCTTGTCACAACAGTTATAGTATGAATCCTTTTATGTTGTCATAAAAAGGCCGTAGGATTAATGAATCAGGTGACATTTAAGTGACTGGATAAGTATACAGACTGTCATAGACTGTAACTAAATGCAGAGAATAGTTAGCATGAAACAAACTTGACTTGAGTTGTTCCTTTCATAAAATAAAAATATCTTTATTTTTTTGTCTCGCAGTAATAAACATAAAATTCTTGATTCAGCAGTAAAAGACGACCATGTTCTACTTGGCAGGAAGGTATAAATTTCTACAGCTTGAATTTTTTTTTTTATCTGTGAATACTAGAACTCTAATGTTATACAAGTATGGAATTAATTGTTAACTATTCAGATTATACATTTTTCTGTATTACATAAGGTCAACCGCAACATTAATTGCTTACATAGTTTTAGACGCTATAACAGAAATTATACATACTTATTTGTTTCTAGAGATTTTCTTTTAAAATAGTAGCAACTGTAGGATAAACAGGAACCACCTTCAAAGCAACATCTACTAGTAAAATGAATGGACAACTTTGAATGTCTTGAATGAATGCAAAATATTAAAATCATACATCTCCAAACACTTGATCCTCTTCAGTTTGGATTTGTCAAAGAGAGGTCATGCCTGTTAGACCTGGTGGACATCTTTGAGACAGACACCAAGGCCCTAAACGAGGGGAAATCTATGCCTACAGCCTATCTAGACTTAGCCAAGACTTTTGCCACTATCACCCACTCAGGGATCATTGACAAACTCAGCCAGCTAGGTATCAACCTTTATATTGTTAGATGAGTCACTAACTGGCTCACTGGTAGAACACATATATTCAAAATAGGGGAATCCACCTCCAACAGCAGACCTGTAACCAGTGCTGTTCCACAGGGATCAGTCCTGTGACCTCAACTGTTTGGAATCTATTTCTGTGAAGTACAAGCAAAACCTAAAGGTCGGTGGCTGACAAAGTTTGCTGATGACTGCAAACTGGGAGCAGTCACAGAATCTCCAAATGATGTCAACATCCTACAAGAGGGTCTTACACAAACAAATGATTGGTGCCAAAGTCATGGCCTTAAACTCAATGCAAAAAAAAAAATATTATCATCCCTTTCAGTTAGAGCGATGTTCCTGCTAACCACTACATCAATAGCAACATCCAAAGTACGCACTCAGTGGTGAGCAACCTGGGCGCACAGGTTGACAGCAGTTTTACCTTTGATCACTATGTCTCCACAGTGGTAAAATGGGCATTCTATACTGCTTAACTTATAAGTAAGGGCATTGCCTCCAGAAAAAAAAGAAGTTATAACCTCCCTGTACTCTTCCCTCACCAGGCCAGTAACTGAGTACAACGCCCCTTTTAGTGTGTACCTTTCCAACCACCTGCAGCAATTGGAGAAACCACAAAGGTTCCTCACAAGGAAAATTCAAGGTCTTCAGCATCTGTCCTGTGTGTTTGACATCACTGTCACTTTATTCTGTTTCGTACAGACTACTCAGGGGCAGTCTCTTCCCTGCATATAAGGCAATCTGTAACCCTGCTTTATGAGAAATGCTGCATATCCACAAGTCAAATGGTACATGGGTTACTCGTTCTAAAGATCTTAACCTGGTATATGACAATAGACCCTGATGGAGGGACAGATTTGTCTCCCAGAGGTCACCACATCTATGAAACAGACTCCCACTTCATGTCAAACAAAGCAACTCATTGTCCCTCTTCAAATGCAATCTGGACGATTGGATGGGTAGCCATAAATTCACCTTGGGGGTTCCACCTGTGTCCCTCTTGGACATGGGTATTAAGTGCTAATCATGGAAATAAGGGTTGAACTTGGCTAGGTTTGTAAGGGCCCTAGGGCCATTAGCCTAGTAATTTCCTATGATACGAAAATAGAAAATAAAGAAACTTTTCGAATGCAGTGACATAGAAAAAAATCTTCAAGAATGTGGAAGAGAGCCACATTTCTTATCAGCTTTATTTTTTAAGGCTTGATTTCAATAGGTACTGCAAATGTTCTGAACATTATAAATGCAAAAGTTTATGAATGCTGACAACACCAACAATGGAAGATCGACAACGGAGATGACCGATTGAAAATCCCGATGCTGAGAACACCGACATGTTAAGGTAAGTGTGTGATAGTGACTGACATTAGGGTCAGGGTGCGGGTAAGGTAAGTGTGTGATAGTGACAGACTTTAAGGTTAGGGGCGGGTTAAGTGAGTTAGGGTTAGGGTGCGGGTAAGGTAACTGTGCGATAGTGGCAGACTTTAGGGTTAGGGGCGGGTTAAGTGAGTTAGGGTTAGGGCGCGGGTTAGGTGAGGGTGTGATAGTGACGGACCTTAGGGTTAGGGTTTGGGTTAAGGTTAGTGCATAGATAGTTGTGTATGTAAGGTTTAGTGTAGGTTTGTACATTTTTTGGTGTGCTTGTGTTGTGTGTGTTTTGCGGAAAAGGTATTTGTTTTGTTTTGTTGATTGTCGGGATTGTGGTTTGTTGGGCATGTGAAGTTTTGTGTTTTTGAACTTTCGGTTTTGTGGTGTCGGTTATCTCATTGTCGGTGTTTTTGCGTGTCGGTGTTTTCAGGTAGACCCATATATATATATATATATATATATATATATATATATATATATATATATATATATATATATATATATATATATATATATATATATGTATATATACACACACACATACACGCACACACACAAACACACATATATAGACCCAACAAACAACCGATGAAACCACCATGGCTATGTGCATAAAGCGTATTTTAATAAAAAGTGTACTTGCATGCCAAATAAAGTAAAGTAAAAAATGAGTGCTTTCAGGTAACGTCTGCCCATAACATAGACATAACATTAACACCATCAAATGGCTGTGGGCCCATCCCTCCGCAATGAGAATAATTGTAAATGAGCAACTTTACAGCACTTATGTGGTTAGAAGTCTTCTGTCATAACATTTCAAAGCATACCTCCAAATGTGAGAAAATCATATATTAACATCGTCACTGCTACTCAAATTAACTTAAAGTAACATTCATATATTTAACTATGTTTACGCTGTTCTTCAGATGAACAAGCACTATTGTATATATACTCGTGGATACCAAAAGTAATATCTAAATAAAAACACAATGTTAATGTTGTCTATTAGCAGCAATCGCAGTTTCCAACTTTATGAAAGATTTAAAACTAATATTTCACTCTTACAAAAATGTGTATGTATGAGCAATCTAATGTTCCCTGTTTGCCCAGTTGGAATTGCATCCATGCAATGCTTGGTGATATCGGTAATGCTAGATCCAAACATAACAACGAATTCAGTATAACAGACGTTTACCTTAGGATTAATGTCTTACAATCATAAAATATGTATGTATATATGGATCCCTTCCTAATGTTTCTAATTGATTCAATTAAATCAAATAGTTCTTATTGTCCAGCAATAATGATTAGATCCCCCAACGAGCCAGATGATCATAAACAAGTGTTCCGTAAGATCATAAGTACATGTTATGTAAAGCTCCATGTCAGCAACTTATGTTGACTGGAAAGAAAATAAAAATCTCTAGTCAAAGAAACAACGTACTAACTCAAATGAACCACATTAGCACCATGCTTTCTGTGCTAACTTCACAACATCCATTTATCTAAGTAGAGGTTCAAGCTCAGTGTTAACCAATGGCATCTGTGGTAAAGCTTCATATTACAGTAGATAGATCAGATGCTTGATGCACCAATCATCTGCCTACTATAGACTATCTTCCAATGACTGCAGACTTTAAGAGGGCTGCCCACTGATGTTTTTAATGTATTCAAAAGCCGCATACTAATTCTTATTACCCAATGACAATACATGTGGCTCATAGCAGTAGAATTGGCTGTTGCAAAAATATTCTTCCAAGTTATTGGCTCACTTTGCATCATGTTCCCAATCAGCACCTTACAAAGCTGAACTTGAAGCAGTGAGGATTCTTCATTTATAGTAACCGATGTTCTCATGTATATGTAATCGATGATAAAGTTATCTGACGCATCATCTCGTCAAGGGTGGTTTCAGAGGAATATTCAAATTAAGTCCTGGTAACTTGTCAGCTTGCATTTCACCAATCCATTTCATTTCTGTTAATTAGTCATGTTAACAATATCGCCACCTCTATTACTCATATGTACAAACTGTATGACCATAAAGCAAAAAACAGTGTTTTATGTTCTCTTTAATATGTCTCAACAAAGGGTTCTTCAGGTCCATCAACTTGATGTCACTAACATATTTTGAAATTCGTTCTTTTAATTGTCTGTTAGTTTTTCCAGCATAGAATGAATTGCAATTCTTACACAGGCTATATAAATCACATTTTTCATTTTACAATCTACATATTCTTGTAAGGTGTATTTTTTGTATTTCACAGGATGATTGAATGTCTGTTTTTTATAAATATACTTGCACATTTGTACATATTCTGCAAGGGTATGTACCCTTCATTTTCAATTTTCCACCTGTCTTCTTGTTTTATCACACAATATCTATTTCAAATTCCTGCCATTTCTGTAGGTGAAATAAGGTCTGTCTCCTTCTATTTCCCTTGTTGCTTCCTCACTGGTTAAGATTTTCCAATTCTATCTGATGGAATCATTTATGCAGTTTATTTCACTGGAGTAGGTTAAGATAATCCTAGTGTAGGAGATATTTTCTCCCTTCCTGTGACATAAGTTGTTCTTGTGGATTGTTAGAATAATAGGGCCTGCTCCTTCTGGTTCTAAGCTGTTTCACTTCTTGTAATTGCTCATTGATATCTCTCGTGTTGTAGACTCTATGCTGTAGTTGGTGTGCTAACCTCATACTGGCTTCAAGGTAATTCTTTTCTCTCGTGTGCATCCTAAAATTACACAACATCTGTCCTTTCAAAATGTTCTTATATTTATAACTAGGATGCATACTTGTTCAATGCCGAATATAATTTTTTTCTGCATTCCTTTTGATATCACACTGTGTTTATCTCTCCTTTATAATCCATCTCAACGGTCACATCCAGGAAGTCAATCTTCTTACTGGAAAGAGTGTACCATAAATTTCAAAAAATCAGTAGATGCCTCCACATAATTCACAAAATCAGATAATTGTTCAGTTGCACCTTCCCATAAAAAGTAAACTTCATCAAGTCTCCCAACCGTCCTGAATTACTCGGTTTATGCTAAGTTTAGGGGTCCAAATAATGGGGTGTCACGATTCCGCGATTTCATAGCTGACGTCATCCCGTGCGCGATGATGTCAGCACCATCAGCCACATCAGCCAGTCGGACTTGAGCTCTAAGGCTTTCCCGGCTGGCTGGCACAATGATGTCAGCACCGTCAGCCACATCAGCCAGTTGGAATTGAGCTCTAGGGCTTTGCTGGCTGGCTGTTTGAAATCTGGCTTGCCAGCAACTAGAGTGCAAGCTGGCATTGGTATGCTTTTCTTTTTCCTGCTGCTGCAACTCTGGCTGAGTAGAATGTGGATAATGTGAATATTTATTTTTCCTGCTGCTGAGTGCAAGCTAGAGAAGTATATGAACATGCTCTGGTCTTCTACTGCACAGCTGGCATCTGTCTAAGGTAGTGTGTGTGTGTGTGTGTGTGTGTGTGTGTGTGTGTGTGTGTGTGTGTGTGTGTGTGTGTGTGTGTGTGTGTGTGTGTGTGTGTGTAAGGAATGGCTCAGAACGTAAGTATCTAATGTATCTGCGAATTTAAGTATCTAATGGTCTGCAGAGGAAAGAATTATCATTCTGGTTAACCCTTTGAATTAGTGGTATCTGCAAAATGAAGTGTGTGTGAAGTAATTGTTAAATATGAATTTTACACACCTTCAGCTGATGTTTTTATATTTGCATTGTATTTTTAGATAATGGTCTTTAAATTGTTGACTTTCATGTTATTATATTGGCTGTTTTTATCAGAGTCATTGCTTGTAAATGAGCCATCACTGATAAAATAAATTTGCTTGGCTACTAAATGCTAAATACATATTTTAGTAGCAGATTTCTGGATATTGCACAGTGCAGCAGATTACTCTATATCCTTTTAGTGAAATGGCATTGTAGCAGAAGTTTATGTATGGTATACTAGTACAGCTGGAAAGACAGAAATCAGGCCCTGGCTTATACATCAAGAAAGCACATTTTGTTTTTTTCAATGTACAGATAGTAGGATGAGAAGACTTTAAATGCTTTGATTCATGTGTCTGTTTCTCACAAATTATTTCCTTGTAGTGGATCAAGTTTATTTCACCAGTGTGGCTACCTGCACTAGGAAGCATATGGTAAACTTTACATTAGACTTTCTTCAGAACAGTCTGTTTATCTCACTGAGGCAGATTGTTTTCCTACTAAAATATTTTTGCTATCATTTCTTTAATTTTTGATAAGGTATGTTTCATTTCTGGTGCCAGTAATGTAAGGACATGGCTGTATTAGTGTTTATTCATTACACTACATGTCACTTTTAAGGTTTACTTACAATTGATCCTACTCCAAGACCATCTGAATAGCTTTAAATGTTTAACCTTGTCATGTCTGTTAGTGATTTCTGTGTCTCTAAACTGGAAAAGAAGCAGTGCTCCCAGTGCTAATGCTGTTGTATTTAAGCTTTGCTGACCACAGAAAAGGACACTTCTAGCAGGCTCCTAGTGCTTGCTGGACTAGCTGAAAACAGCTAATGAGGAAACAAAGGAATTGCTGAAATGCACAGCTATTATTTAAAGACATAAAAATGTGGAGACAAAGGTGTATGCAAGGCATTTAAACTTTAATTTACCATGCAAGTAATTTATGTATTTGGATTTGTATTCATTCAGATACTGGTTACAGTGGTACCATGCCAGGAAGTCTCTGGAGCCTAGGGATATGGATCAGAAAAGGAAGTAAAGCAGTATGCAAATTACTGTTTATGGTAAATGTGATGAAATAGCCAGGTAATAGGACATTGGAATGGCTGCAGGAGGACTCTGGTGCCATATTTTGGTTGTCTGTTCTACAGTTTGGGTTTAAAAGTCAGTATCCCACAATTCCATTGGAGTGGTAGGTTTACATAATTATATATGCAAATTTTATGTTAATCAGCATACAGATTTGTACCTATTTTTTTTATGTTTCCAGGTTGAGAGGTACGAACTTAATCCATGAATCTCTTGTAGTAATATACATATGAGCTGAATGGATTGTTTCTAAGAGCAGCATGGGCCTCCCAGTTAGCTAACACTATTTTCACATAACTGTTATCACAGGGAGTGCCCATTGCTACTCTCCATTTCTGTCAATATATCTGATCACTATGGCAAAAAACATTGTTCTCCAATACTATGTCCATGAGAATGCATATCAAGTTGATTCTTTCAACACTGAATTCACTGTCTTCTTGTAAGAAGGTTCTTACAGCTTGTATCCCATAGTTGTTTGGGATGACGGAGAATAAGCTTTGCACATCCATTGTCACCATCAATTGTTGCTTCTTTCTTCTCATAGAAGATACATAATCATGTAATGCATCCAAAAACTGGTTAGTGTCTTTCAAAATAGTCTTTGCCTTCTGTAGTATTAATTTCAATTGTTGTTCTATAAATACAGACAGTAGTTCAGTAAGCCACCCTTCTCCTGCCACCATAGGATGTAGTGGTGGAGAGATCTTATCTTTATGTATTTTAGGCAGACCTTTTATTATAGGAATCTTGGGGGGTTGAAATACTTAAAAAAACATAAAGATTCTGATCAATTCTCCATAGAACAGTTTTTACAGAATGAATCATTTTGTTGACCTGCATAGGGTTGATCTTTTTATATCTGGTATCATCTGCTAGCATAGACAACATATTTTCTTCATACAGAGTCTTATCCATGACTACAACAGCTCCTCCTTTGTCTGCTGGATGTATCATGATAGTGTCATTTGTCTGCAATTGTAATAATGCCTGTTTCTCATCCCAAGTCAGTTTAACAAATCGGTGATGTGGTTCATTCAGCTTTTTTGCTATATCCATTTCACACACTTTTTTAAAAACGTGTCCAGCGTATGATTATTCTGTGGAATAAATTCACTCTGTTTCTTTAGACCAAAAATGCAGCATTCTCTTTATTACCAAACATTGATCTCAACATTACAGTCCTGCAGGACAAACTCAGATAAATAATGACATCACTGAGTTTAGAAGGGGCTGCTGGTACGAATGACAGTCCTTTATTCAAAACCAATAATTGTGTTTGTGATAGCTTAACAGAGCTTAAACTGATGACCAAATCATCACTGCCTTCACTGTAAAAGCAAGTATCTATCTTTCATGAGAGATTTTCTTTCTCTTCCGGTAATAGAGGTGGTAATATTGTTAACATGACTGAATTAGCGGAAATTAAATGGATTGGTGAAATTCAAGCTGACAAGTTACCAGGACTTAATTCGAATATTCCTCTGAAACCATCCTTGAGGAGACGACATCTCAGATAACTTTATCATCGATTGGTGCATTGAGCATCTGATCTATCTACTGTAATATTAAGCATTAGCACCGATGCCCTTGGTTAATACTGAGCTTGAACCTTTGCTTAGATAAATGAATGTTATGAACTTAGCGCAGAAAGTTTGATGCTAACATGGTTCATTTGAGGAAGTGCATCATTTGTTTAAATAGAGATTTTTCTTTTATTTCCAGTCAACGTACAAATCTTTCATAAAGTCGGAAACTGTGATTGCTTCTAATAGACATTAAATTTGAATAAAATAGACATTAAATTTGTGTTTTATTTAGAGATTACCTGCAGAAGTCCACTATTACTAGTATGCACTGAAAACCATTGCTAGCCTTTAAAAAAGGGCCCCACCAATGTTTGTAGCAGTACATTAAAACAGTACCCATGTAAAGGGCATCATGATTAAAGGACTCTTATAATCCATGTTCAGTGCAATTTTCTCATATTCTGGGAAGGCAGCAAAGAAGCTTTATTTATATTTCATTATAACTGATCAGTAAAATGTGGGTAATATTCTTGCTTTATGATGTTGGGATAGTTTCCATAGTTGTGCCTCGTAAGGTTTTGGCACACTAGTAAATGACGCAATATTTGTTGTCTTTATTTGTTAACACTATCTAAGAAGAAATCTTTTATCTCAAAATTTGGGTAAGAAGTAATGAGAACATCTTATTTAGTATTGTCCTTTATATCCTTGGCTAGGTTCAGTACTTTTTAAAGACTGCAGACCTATATGTAAGTCTAGTTCCTGTGGTGCACTGTCTTCAGTAGTATGCTTGAGGTGGAAGTCGTAGCTTCATCCACACAAAGATGATCCTGGGACATCATCAGTGCCTTTCTCTGCAAAGGGTAGGATAAAACAACAGTCCCCTTCAGCTGAACCGCTTCTGCTGTCAGTACAAACCTCCTGAGAGCTCTGTGTTTGCATCATGTTTTACCCATAAGTTAATGTCCAGAGAGCTCTGTGTTTGATGATGCTTTTCCTATAACTTAATGTCCTGAGAGCTCTGTGTTTGCATCATGTTTTCTCTATAATTTAAGGTCCTGAGAGCTCTGTGTTTGCATCATGCTTTCCCTATCACTTAATGTCCTGAGAGCTCTGTGTTTGCATCATGCTTTCCCTATAACTTAATATCCTGAAAGCTCTGTGTTTGCATCATGCTTTCCCTATAACATAATGTTCTATGAGCTCTGTGTTTGCATCATCCATTCCTTGTAACTTAATGTCCTCAGAGCTCTATGCTTCCATCATGCTTTCCCTATAACTTAGTGTCCTGATAGCTCTGTGTTTGCATCATGCTTTCCCTATAACTTAGTGTCTTGATAGCTCTGTGCTTGCATCATGCTTTCCCTATAACTTAATGACCTGAGAGCTCTGTGTTTGCATCATGCTTTCCCTATAACATAATGTCCTGAGAGCTCCATGTTTGCATCATGCTTTCTCTATAACTTAATGTCCTGAAAGCTCGGTTTGCATCATTCTTTCCTTATAACTTAATGTCCTGAGAGCACTGTGTTTGCATCATGCTTTCCCTATAAAATAATGCCCTATGAGCTCTGTGTTTGCATCATGCTTTCCCTATAACTTAATGTCCGGAGAGCTCTGTGTTTGCATCATGCTTTCCCTATAACTTAATGTCCGGAGAGCTCTGTGTTTGCATCATTCTTTCCCTATAACTTAATGTCCTGAGAGCTCTGTGTTTGCATCATGCTTTCCCTATAACTTAATGTCCTGAAAACTCTGTGTTTGCATCCTGCTTTCCGTATAACTTAATGTCCTGAGAGCTCTGTGTTGGCATCATGCTTTCTCTATAACTTAGTGTCCTGAGAGCTCTGTGTTTGCATCATGCTTTCCCTATAACTTAATGTCCTGAGAGTTCTGTGTCTGCGTCATGCTTTCCCTATAACTTAATGTCCTGAGAGCTCCGGGTTTGCATCATGCTATCTCTATAACTTAATATCCTGAGAGCTCTGTGTTTGCATCATGCTTTCCCTATAACTTAATGTCCTGAGAGTTCTGTGTTTGCATCATGCTTTCCCTATAACTTAATGTCCTGAGAGCTCTGTGTTTGCATCATGCTTACCCTATAACTTCATGTCCGGAGAGCTCTGTGTTTGCATCATGCTTTCCATATAAGTTAATGTCCTGAGAGATCTGTGCTTGCATCATGCTCTCCCTATAACTTAATGTCCTGAGAGCTCTGTGCTTGCATCATGCATTCCCTATAACTTAATGTCCTGAGAGCTCTGTGTTTGCATCATGCTTTCCCTATAACATAATGTTCTGAGAGCTCTGTGTTTGCATCATGCTTTCCCTATAACTTAATGTAATGACAGTTCTGTGTTTGCATCATTTGTTCCATATAACTTCATGTCCGGAGAGCTCTGTGTTTGCATCATGCTTTCTCTATAACTTAATGTCCTGGTAGCTCTGTGTTTGCATCATGCTTTCCCAATAACGTAATGTATTGAGAGCTCTGTGTTTGCATCATGCTTTCCCTATAACTTAATGTAAGGACAACTCTGTGTTTGCATCATGCTTGCCCTATAACTTCATGTCCGGAGAGCTCTGTGTTTGCATCATGCTTTCCCTATAACTTAATGTCCTGAGAGCTCTGTGTTTGCATCATGCTTTCCCTATAATGTAATGTCCTGAGAGCTCTGTGTTTGCATCATGCTTTCCCTATAACTTAATGTCTGGAGAGCTCTGTATTTGCATCATGCTTTCCCTATAACTTAATGTCCTGTGAGCTCAATGTTTGCATCATGCTTTCCCTATAACTTAATGTCCTGAGAGCTTTGTGTTTGCATCATTCTTTCCCTATAACTTAATGTACTGAGAGCTCTGTGTCTGCATCATTCTTTCCCTATAGCTATATGTTCTGAGAGCTCTGTGTTTGCATCATGATTTCCCTATAACTTAATGTCCTGGGAGCTCTGTGTTTGCATCATTCTTTCCCTATAACTTAATGTCCTGAGAGCTCTGTGTTTGCATCATGCTTTCCCTATAACTTAATGTCCTGAGAGCTCTGTGTTTGTATCATGCTTCCCTATAACTTAATGTCCTGAGAGCTCTGTGTTTCCATCATGCTTTCCCTATAACCTAATATCCTGAGAGCTCTGTGTTTGCATCATGCTTCCCTATAACTTAATGTCCTGAGAGCTCTGTATTTGCATCATGCTTTCCCTACAACTTAATGTCCTGAGAGCTCTGTGTTTGCATCATGCTTTCCCTATAACTTAATGTCCAGAGAGTTCTGTGTTTGCATCATGCTTTCCCTATAACTTAATGTCCTGAGAGCTCTGTGTTTGCATCATGCTTTCTCTATAACTTAATGTCCTGGTAGCTCTGTGTTTGCATCATGCTTTCCCAATAAGGTAATGTCTTGAGAGCTCTGTGTTTGCATCATGCTTTCCTTATAACTTAATGTAATGACAGCTTTGTGTTTGCATCATGCTTTCCCTGTAACTTCATGTCCGGAGAGCTCTGTGTTTGCATCATGCTTTCCCTATAACTTAATGTCCTGAGAGCTCTGTGTTTGCATCATGCTTTCCCTATAATGTAATGTCCTGAGAGCTCTGTGTTTGCATCATGCTTTCCCTATAACTTAATGTCCTGTGAGCTCTGTGTTTGCATCATGCTTTCCCTATAACTTAATGTCCTGAGAGCTCTGTGTTTGCATCATTCTTTCCCTATAACTTAATGTCCTGAGAGCTCTGTGTTTGCATCATTCTTTCCCTATATCTTAATGTCCTGAGAGCTCTGTGTTTCCATCATGATTTCCCTATAACTTAATGTCCTGGGAGCTCTGTGTTTGCATCATTCTTTCCCTATAACTTAATGTCCTGAGAGCTCTGTGTTTGCATCATGCTTTCCCTATAACTTAATGTCCTGAGAGCTCTGTGTTTGCATCATGCTTCCCTATAACTTAATGTCCTGAGAGCTCTGTGTTTGCATCATGCTTTCCCTATAACTTAATGTCCTGAGAGCTCTGTGTTTGCATCATGCTTTCCTATAACTTAATGTCCTGAGAGCTCTGTGTTTGCATCATGCTTTCCATATAACTTAATGTCCTGAGAGCTCTGTGTTTGCATCATGCTTTCCCTATAACTTAATGTCCTGAGAGCTCTGTGTTTGCATCATGCTTTCTCTATAACTTAATGTCCTGAGAGCTCTGTGTTTGCATCATGCTTTCCTATAACTTAATGTCCTGAGAGCTCTGTGTTTGCATCATGCTTTCCTATAACTTAATGTCCTGAGAGCTCTGTGTTTGCATCATGCTTTCCCTATAACTTAATGTCCTGAGAGCTCTGTGTTTGCATCATGCTTTCCATATAACTTAATGTCCTGAGAGCTCTGTGTTTGCATCATGCTTTCCCTATAACTTAATGTCCTGAGAGCTCTGTGTTTGCATCATGCTTTCCCTATAACTTAATGTCCTGAGAGCTCTGTGTTTGCATCATGCTTTCCCTATAACGTAATGTCCTGAGAGCTCTGTGTTTGCATCATTCTTTCCCTATAACTTTATCTTCTCAGAGATCTGTGTTTGCATCATGATTTCCCTATAACTTAATCTGCTGGGAGCTCTGTGTTTGCATCATTCTTTCCCTATAACTTAATGTCGTGAGAGCTCTGTGTTTGCATCATGCTTCCCTATAACTTAATGTCCTGAGAGCTCTGTGTTTGCATCATGCTTTCCCTATAACTTAATGTTCTGAGAGCTCTGTGTTTGCATCATGCTTTCCCTATAACTTAATGTCCTGAGAGCTCTGTGTTTGCATCATGCTTCCCTATAACTTAATGTCCTGAGAGCTCTGTGTTTGCATCATGCTTTCCCTATAACTTAATGTCCTGAGAGCTCTGTGTTTGCATCATGCTTTCCCTATAACTTAATGTCCTGAGAGCTCTGTGTTTGCATCATGCTTTCCCTATAACTTAATGTCCTGAGAGCTCTGTGTTTGCATCATTCTTTCCCTATAACTTAATGTCCTGAGAGCTCTGTGTTTGCATCATGCTTTCCCTATAACTTAATGTCCTGAGAGCTCTGTGTTTGCATCATGATTCCCTATAATTTAATGTCCTGAAAGCTCTGTGTTTGCATCATGCTTTTCCTATAACCTAATGTCCTGAGAGCTCTGTGTTTGCATCATGCTTCCCTATAACTTAATGTCCTGAGAGCTCTGTATTTGCATCATGCTTTCCCTACAACTTAATGTCCTGTGAGCTCTGTGTTTGCATCATGCTTTCCCTATAACTTAATGTCCTGAGAGCTCTGTGTTTGCATCATTCTTTCCCTATAACTTTATGTTCTGAGAGCTCTGTGTTTGCATCATGATTCCCTATAACTTAATGTCCTGGGAGCTCTGTGTTTGCATCATTCTTTCCCTATAACTTAATGTCCTGAGAGCTCTGTGTTTGCATCATGCTTTCCCTATAACTTAATGTCCTGAGGGCTCTGTGTTTGTATCATGCTTCCCTATAACTTAATGTCCCAGGAGCTCTGTGTTTCCATTATGCTTCCCTATAACTTAATGTCCTGAAAGCTCTGTATTTGCATCATGCTTTCCCTACAACTTAATGTCCTGAGAGCTCTGTGTTTGCATCATGCTTTCCCTATAACTTAATGTCCAGAGAGATATGTGTTTGCATCATGCTTTCCCTATAACTTAATGTCCTGAGAGGTCTGTGTTTGCATCATGCTTTCCATATAACTTAATGTCCTGAGAGCTCTGTGTTTGCATCATGCTTTCCCTATAACTTAATGTCCTGAGAGCTCTGTGTTTGCATCATGCTTTCTCTATAACTTAATGTCCTGAGAGCTCTGTGTTTGCATCATGCTTTCCTATAACTTAATGTCCTGAGAGCTCTGTGTTTGCATCATTCTTTCCCTATAACTTTATCTTCTGAGAGATCTGTGTTTGCATCATGCTTTCCCTATAACTTAATGTCCTGAGAGCTCTGTGTTTGCATCATTCTTTCCCTATAACTTAATGTCCTGAGAGCTCTGTGTTTGCATCATGCTTTCCCTATAACTTAATGTCCTGAGAGCTCTGTGTTTGCATCATGCTTTCCCTATAACTTAATGTCCTGAGAGCTCTGTGTTTGCATCATTCTTTCCCTATAACTTAATGTCCTGAGAGCTCTGTGTTTGCATCATGCTTTCCCTATAACTTAATGTCCTGAGGCCTCTGTGTTTGTATCATGCTTCCCTATAACTTTATGTTCTGAGAGCTCTGTGTTTGCATCATTCTTTCCCTATAACTTAATGTCCTGAGAGCTCTGTGTTTGCATCATGCTTCCCTATAACTTAATGTCCTGAGAGCTCTGTGTTTGCATCATGCTTTCCCTATAACTTAATGTCCTGAGAGCTCTGTGTTTCCATCATGCTTTCCCTATAATCTAATGTCCTGAGAGCTCTGTGTTTGCATCATGCTTCCCTATAACTTAATGTCCTGAGAGCTCTGTGTTTGCATCATGCTTTCCCTACAACTTACTGTCCAGAGAGCTCTGTGTTTGCATCATGCTTTCCCTATAACTTAATGTCCTGAGAGCTTTGTGTTTGCATCATTCTTTCCCTATAACTTAATGTCCTGAGAGCTCTGTGTCTGCATCATTCTTTCCCTATAACTTTATGTTCTGAGAGCTCTGTGTTTGCTTCATGATTCCCTATAACTTAATGTCCTGGGAGCTCTGTGTTTGCATCATTCTTTCCCTATAACTTAATGTCCTGAGAGCTCTGTGTTTGCATCATTCTTTCCCTATAACTTAATGTCCTGAGAGCTCTGTGTTTGCATCATGCTTTCCCTATAACTTAATGTCCTGAGTGCTCTGTGTTTGTATCATGCTTCCCTATAACTTAATGTCCTGAGAGCTCTGTGTTTCCATCATGCTTTCCCTATAACCTAATATCCTGAGAGCTCTGTGTTTGCATCATGCTTCCCTATAACTTAATGTCCTGAGAGCTCTGTGTTTGCATCATGCTTTCCCTATAACTTAATGTCCTGAGAGCTCTGTGTTTGCATCATGCTTTCCCTATAAATTAATGTCCAGAGAGATCTGTGTTTGCATCATGCTTTCCCTATAACTTAATGTCCTGAGAGCTCTGTGTTTGCATCATGCTTTCCATATAACTTAATGTCCTGAGAGCTCTATTTTTGCATCGTGCTTTCCCTATAACTTAATGTCCTGAGAGCTCTGTGTTTGCATCATGCTTTCTCTATAACTTAATGTACTGAGAGCTCTGTGTTTGCATCATGCTTTCCCTATAACTTAATGTCCTGAGAGCTCTGTGTTTGCATCATGCTTTCCCTATAACTTAATGTCCAGAGACCTCTGTGTTTGCATCATGATTGCCCTATAACTTAATGTCCTGAGAGCTCTATGTTTACATAATGCTTTCCCTATAACATAATGTCCTGAGAGCTCTGTGTTTGCATCATTCTTTCCTATAACTTTATCTTCTGAGAGATTTGTGTTTGCATCATGCTTTCCCTATAACTTAATGTCCTGAGAGCTCTGTGTCTGCATCATTCTTTCCCTATAACTTTATGTTCTGAGAGCTCTGTGTTTGCATCATGATTTCCCTATAACTTAATGTCCTGGGAGCTCTGTGTTTACATCATTCTTTCCCTATAACTTAATGTCCAGAGACCTCTGTGTTTGCATCATGATTTCCCTATAACTTAATGTCCTGAGAGTTCTATGTTTGCATCATCCTTTCCCTATAACATAATGTCCTGAGAGCTCTGTGTTTGCATCATTCTTTCCCTATAACTTTATCTTCTGAGAGATCTGTGTTTGCATCACACTTTCTCTATAACTTAATGTCCTGAGAGCTCCGGGTTTGCATCATGCTATCTCTATAACTTAATATCCTGAGAGCTCTGTGTTTGCATCATGCTTTCCCTATAACTTAATGTCCTGAGAGTTCTGTGTTTGCATCATGCTTTCCATATAACTTAATGTCCTGAGAGATCTGTGTTTGCATCATGCTTACCCTATAACTTCATGTCCGGAGAGCTCTGTGTTTGCATCATGCTTTCCATATAAGTTAATGTCCTGAGAGATCTGTGCTTGCATCATGCTCTCCCTATAACTTAATGTCCTGAGAGCTCTGTGCTTGCATCATGCATTCCCTATAACTTAATGTCCTGAGAGCTCTGTGTTTGCATCATGCTTTCCCTATAACATAATGTTCTGAGAGCTCTGTGTTTGCATCATGCTTTCCCTATAACTTAATGTAATGACAGTTCTGTGTTTGCATCATGTGTTCCATATAACTTCATGTCCGGAGAGCTCTGTGTTTGCATCATGCTTTCTCTATAACTTAATGTCCTGATAGCTCTGTGTTTGCATCATGCTTTCCCAATAATGTAATGTCCTGAGAGCTCTGTGTTTGCATCTTGCTTTCCCTATATCTTAATGTAAGGACAGCTCTGTGTTTGCATCATGCTTTCCCTATAACTTAATGTCCGGAGAGCTCTGTGTTTGCATCATGCTTTCCCTATAACTTAATGTCCTGAGAGCTCTGTGTTTGCATCATGCTTTCCCTATAATGTAATGTCCTGAGAGCTCTGTATTTGCATCATGCTTTCCCTATAACTTAATGTCTGGAGAGCTCTGTATTTGCATCATGCTTTCCCTATAACTTAATGTCCTGTGAGCTCAATGTTTGCATCATGCTTTCCCTATAACTTAATGTCCTGAGAGCTTTGTGTTTGCATCATTCTTTCCCTATAACTTAATGTACTGAGAGCTGTGTGTCTGCATCATACTTTCCCTATAACTATATGTTCTGAGAGCTCTGTGTTTGCATCATGATTTCCCTATAACTTAATGTCCTGGGAGCTCTGTGTTTGCATCATTCTTTCCCTATAACTTAATGTCCTGAGAGCTCTGTGTTTGCATCATGCTTTCCCTATAACTTAATGTCCTGAGAGCTCTGTGTTTGTATCATGCTTCCCTATAACTTAATGTCCTGAGAGCTCTGTGTTTCCATCATGCTTTCCCTACAACCTAATATCATGAGAGCTCTGTGTTTGCATCATGCTTCCCTATAACTTAATGTCCTGAGAGCTCTGTATTTGCATCATGCTTTCCCTACAACCTAATGTCCTGAGAGCTCTGTGTTTGCATCATGCTTTCCCTATAACTTAATGTCCAGAGAGTTCTGTGTTTGCATCATGCTTTCCCTATAACTTAATGTCCTAAGAGCTCTGTGTTTGCATCATGCTTTCTCTATAACTTAATGTCCTGGTAGCTCTGTGTTTGCATCATGCTTTCATAATAAGGTAATGTCTTGAGAGCTCTGTGTTTGCATCACGCTTTCCCTATAACTTAATGTAAGGACAACTCTGTGTTTGCATCATGCTTACCCTATAACTTCATGTCCGGAGAGCTCTGTGTTTGCATCATGCTTTCCCTATAACTTAATATCCTGAGAGCTCTGTGTTTGCATCATGCTTTCCCTATAATGTAATGTCCTGAGAGCTCTGTGTTTGCATCATGCTTTCCCTATAACTTAATGTCTGGAGAGCTCTGTATTTGCATCATGCTTTCCCTATAACTTAATGTCCTGTGAGCTCAATGTTTGCATCATGCTTTCCCTATAACTTAATGTCCTGAGAGCTTTGTGTTTGCATCATTCTTTCCCTATAACTTAATGTACTGAGAGCTCTGTGTCTGCATCATTCTTTCCATATAGCTATATGTTCTGAGAGCTCTGTGTTTCCATCATGCTTTCCCTATAACCTAATATCCTGAGAGCTCTGTGTTTGCATCATGCTTTCCCTGTAACTTAATGTCCTAAGTGCTCTGAGTTTGCATCTTGCTTTCCCTATAACTTAATGTCCTGAGAGCTCTGTGTTTGCATCATACATTCCCTATAACTTAATGTCCTGAGAGCTCTCTGTTTGCATCATGCTTTCCCTGTAACTTAATGTGCCTGGAAATCAACATTGTACTTTATTCTGCTTATCCTTGTTGCTCTTCCTCTTCAAACAATATCTCAGAATAAAGTTTATCTTCTTCTTTCCTTTTTTTTCTACTCATAAGAAAAGGTACACCCTACGCGTTGGGTATCTGTGTTGTCTGCTTGACATTATCTGATTTGACTGCTTAACGTACTTTAATACTTATTAAATTCACATGGTCTTCATTTTGATTCCCATCTTCTGTGCTTTAGTTTCTATAATTAATTGTTTCTTCAGAGTTCTGTGTTTCATTTCCATAAAGACATCTCTTATTTTGGGCTTCTTTTACTGTATCATTGGGCATCTTGCATGTAGCAGCCATTATCCTTTTTTCTGCTTCAGCATAACCCCATTCTAGCCTCATATGTAGCATCTATACCAACTGACTTCTATTGGTTTTGATTGTGACCGCTGTACGAGTGTCATGGTCATTGTCTCTTTATTCTTATAAACAGTGATTATGTCTAACTGTTGCTTTATCTCTTTCTTATCAAGTGTATCAACCTGCCACGCTGTTTTTATTAATTTTCCCGCCTCTCACATTTTCAGTAGTGCCTTAAAATGGGGAGCATGTTTTGCTAGCATTACATTATGAATAAAATCAGTGATAACAGCTATGGGTTGTAATACTAGAACTTCTTGAATTTGTACATGTGCACAGGATATTTTCAGACACAATAAATGCATATTGCCTCAATTTTTTTTTGTTAATAATCTTATGCTTACTTACTATGCCTACCTGGCAAGACTATTCATGCTTCTAGAGTCTAGCAGACCTTAAACCTTTCTTCCCTGTAAAAATACAGTAGGCTCAGTACCCGTAATATAGTGACAGCAGTTTTATCACACTGCATTGGAGCATCATTTGCAACATGAATAACTAATATAATATGATAATATAATGTATGTGTATATTATATATATAATACATATGATAATATGATAATATAACTAATATGAATAAGCCAGAATAACTCTCTCCCATGCATTTCTTCTTCCCACCCTCCTTTATAGCTCTCAGTTATGCACAAATCTTAACACCACACTCATAACCAGACTTGAAACTACATATAATAAAGTTTCCAGATTTGTTGCAAACCAAACCTACAAATCACACCATTGCCTATCTCTTAAACAGTTGCAGTGGCTTGAATTCTCTTATTTGCTGCTACTACAGCAACTGTTAATTATCCACTCCATCCTCTATCTACCATCTTTCTGCCCTAGCCTTCAATCAATTATAACTAAATATTCCCCAACCAGGACATTACGTAGTTCAGACCAAGACTTCTTACAGATCTATAAACCCAAAAGCAAATCAGGATGTTTACTTTATAACTATAACCCTGCTACAACTTGGAACCAACTACCCCTAGAAATGAGGTCCTTTAGCAAAACAAAACATTTCAAACTAGCCACTTGGGAATATCTAATAAATAAATGGTCCTGCCATTGTAGTCATCCTCCCTGAAACTAAATAGCCATAGCTTGTCTCTCATCCCTCCTTTCTCTTCCATTGTCTGTCTTAATATCCATCTACCTCTCTGTCTCATTGCTTAACCTCTGTATTACCTTACTATTCCATCTGTACCTATACTGTATATAACTACTTAGAAATAATGAACACTGTTTCCCCTACACTGACATTGTACCTATGTTTTTGGTTTAAAAATTCTGACATTGTACTGTACTGCTTTTTTGTATGATTTTCTGTAAATGCTTTTTGCAGTTTAATCTCTAACATTTGTACCCAACTGTTTTCTGTAAAAAAATTATTGTAAAATGTTATTTCTCTAATTGTTTTAGCTGCCAATGCAATTTTCTTGCTGACTTTATGTAAAATGTTACTACTGATTGCGGAGCTTTTCTCCTGGGGTCTCCACTAAAAACGAGATAATGCTCAGCTGGACTAACCCTGTTAACAAATATAAAATGTAAAATAAATAAATAAATAAACATACACTTCTATTTTCATGATTCTACTAGTAGCATACTTTACAATAATAGTAGCACAGTACATATCAGTGTGGCCCCTCGCCCACATTTGAAACAAGTTAACTTAATTGCAACTTTTCGTTTCATAGATGTGACATATATTTCCACAATTTTGAAGGCTGACAGTTCAGTTTTAACATTATTTAGGAGAATATGTCATTAACTAATAGTTTCTCATTTGTCAGATTACTTGAGATCATTTTGCAGTGATCATGTTCTTTTATTACTAAAGAAATCACTTCTAAACATGTGTTGTTCTACCATTTCAAATATTTTCATTTTACCATTGATGTCTGGTATAAACATAGCTTTAAAACATATATCTGTGCTCTTACCAATTCATTAGCATTAAAAGTCCAATTGTAAAATTTTGTTTGTATTTCAGAGGTTATTTCAGCTTTAACCAAAAATTCTTAAGTTTGTCGTAAGTCATGTAATCATTTCTGTCCATGCCCATATCTATTTTCAGTGCTTCTCTTGCAGTCTGAGATGCCTAGTTTGCTCAGTTGCAATACTCTGTGGTATCATATAATTCAAATAACAGCAGACTGGATTTAAAATAATATTGCTTAGTTCTGTCATTGTAGGTACCATCTTTGGGCTGGCAATTATACTGACAAGAAAAAGAAGCTGTTGCATAAGTTGTATCAGCTTCTACTCAATTTTCATTTATGAATAAATAAGGTTTTTTGTAACTCCTCCATAGTTAGGGTCACAAGGTAAATACTCCAGGGACTGTAATAAAATTAATCTATAAATTCATATTGATATGTAATAAAATGAATGGATCTGTTTGGAGTTCTGATAACTTGTTTGCAGTTAAAAGCTTTCTCTAGTGGCTCCTTTATCTGTTTAAAACTTTCATTTAAAGGCTCACTGCTGCTTTTCTGCTGTGAGAAACATTTCTGCAGTTTGTTTACCACCCTCCCTCCCTATTTGTATGCTGTTGTTATACTTGGTGGCTTTGCAGTTGCCCGCCCCTACTGTAAATTTGATCTGGGACACTCCTCCCAGTCTAGTGTTATCACCTCATTCTACCTAATACAGAGAGAACATCTGAGAAGTCCAATCCACTTAATTTCTGCTTCTCCTTTCTCTCTTTCCACTCAAAAAAAAAAAATAATAATCTCTAAGCTTGTTTCCTGCCTTTCCTGTGGGTAGTCTAGTCTGGATATAGATTTACTGTGTCCAGGACAGTATGTGGGCTTCTGAGCCCCCCAAGCCTTTCTGTGTTGGAGGGAAGCCTTCTTTCTTAATTTTGTTTCTTAGAACTAGCCATTTTTTTAAGTTTCAGCACTCAAGTCTGTTTCTTTGAGCTCAGCACTCATTGTAAGCACTAAATAAGCTACAAATTACTGCAGCACTCAACTTTCCTCATTTGTCTAGAGGAAAACAGTTTCTAGTACTTAACAAATAAGCACCTATCAAGGCATGTCTAAGGGTCAGCTGCCGGTGCTTTCTCATGTCTAACTGATGTATCTGGGCATCTTGGGGCAATACAGAAATTGCCTCATGTACACAGACAACCCTATCCTCCTACCACCCAACACTACAACCTGTAAGAGATGCACTTATATAGCCAAACTGGAAGCAAAGCTCTCTTCACCCAAGACTGGACTAGACAGTCAAGAGGAGAAGGTAAACACCTGCACCACACCACACTCATCACATAGTCCCTCAAAACCTACACCACCAAGACACACACATAGAAACACAAAATACACATCTACATTCACTGAAGCTCTCAGTAAAAACCTGCTCAAGCAACAGGGACCTCCAAAGCGGAAACACAAGCAACCTCCACCCCCAGCACAACCCAAATGTTGCATAGCCCACAAACTCAGTGTGCACTCAACCACAGCCCATAAGGCATAACAATGTACCCAACACTCTAGTCATAGGTAACTCTATAGTCAGGCACACTGATGTTCCACTCATCAGGCTAAGCAAGGAGAAAGTTACTGTCAGCTGCCTGTCGGGTGCCAGGATCTGCCACATAATGCATGCAGTCAGGTCACTGCACATCAAGTACAACTATGACTCTGTCATTGACCATGTTGGTATGAATATCCTGAGATGTACCTCCCTGGACTACATGAAAAGGGACATGGAGGAGTTGTCAGATCTTGTAGCCCAGGCAGGTATGACCCTAGCCCTGAGTAGCATCCTGCCATTACCCAAAATTATACCACAGTACAAGGACAAAATGATTGACTTCAACAATTGGCTAAGCTTCTGGTGTCATTCTAAGGGGATCCAGTATCTGTCTGCCTGGGATGACATAATCGACAAACCACGATGTTTTGCCAGAGATGGCCTACACCTGTCACCCCTGCGATTCCAGATACTGGCTAAGGTTCTAGCCACCCCATAGTGCCTTTTTTAGGCAAGGTTCAAATGACAAATTCACCACCATAACAGGTACAAGCAAGCAGAATCTGAGGGTATTGCTACTCACTGCTAGAAGTCTAAACCTCAAAATGCACTCACTCAAGGCACTTCTTAAAATGGAGAACATCGACATCTGTGCAGTGACAGAGACCTGGTTCAAGGCTCCAGAGAGTACCCCTGAATTACCAGGCTATAATTCATACCACACCTTTCAGCCACCTAACCTGGATCGAAAAACTAAAGGCAGAGGCATGGCCATATTCATTAAGGATATCCACACCTCCTGGCTAGTTGCTCAGCATAATGCATCTGAGATTATCCAAGTGCAGCTAACTCTGGGCAAGACTGCATTCCAAATTGTAGCTTGCTACAGATCCCCCACCATGCCCCAGGATTCCCACTCCTCATTTCTTGATGGAGAACCTAACACCCTAATAATGGGTGATTTCAATTACCCCACCATTAACTGGGAAAACTACTCATGTACCAACTCTTGTGGTCAACATTTTCTGGAATTCATAAATTCCAGTGCCTTGGATCAACTTATCCACACCCCCACCAGGGGCAACAATATCCTAGACCTGGTTATTACCAACACGGGCAACCGGTGCTCCATATGAGAGGTCAATTCCTCATTGGTGAGATCTGACCACAAGCTAATCACCCTAGACATCTACATCCCTCCCCCAACCCCTATTAGAGAAACCACCGTAAAAAATGTCTCCAAAGCCAACTTCACGCTTATTAAGACAGAAGTGGCAAACTTCACGACACCCATGCTGACAGACAATAGAGGTATGACTGCTGAATCCTACACAAATGCACTTTATAAGCACTTACACAAGTGCATGGATCATGCAATCCCTAACAGAACCAAGATTCTATCCTCCAAAAAAAGGAAGACAAACTGGTGGTCCCCTGCCATAAACAAACTCTACAACAGAAGAAAGAAACTGCTGCAAAAAAGTGTAAAATCCCATGATTGGAGGAACTTCCTGGTCAGCCTCAGTAAAAAGCTGAGATCCCTCATAAAATCCTCCAAAGCTAGTTATGAAACCAAAATCACCACTGACTCTAAAGACAACCACAAAGCACTCTATAGCTATGTCAAGAATCTCAATGGCAGCACTCAGATCTGCTCTGAGTTACAGCACAATGGAACTAAATATACAGAACCAACTGATATTGCCAACATCCTAGTAGATAGGTTCACTGCTAACTTTACCCTCCTCTCATCCCCTAAAGGGCCCATCTCTATACCGGAAGAATGCAAAGTTCCTGTAATCACAGCTGTACAGGTAAAAAACACACTCTACAAAGCCAAGAACACAGCATCTATGGGATGTGACAACATCCCAGGCTGTGTTCTGTATGAACTACAGAATGAACTGGCACCCCACCTAAGTACCATGTTCAGTCATAGCCTCACCTCAGGGTATGTGCCCACTGAATGGTGCACAGTGACGGTTATCCCACTCCACAAAGGGGGAGTCACCATGGACCCCAGAAACTACCACCCCATTAGCCTGAAGAGCCTGGTCTGCAAGGCTATGGAACTTATCATCATGGAACTTATAAACAGTGACATTGGTAATCTCCAAACTCAGGACCCCACCCAGTTCTGGTTTGTAAAAGGCAGATTATGTCTCCTAAACCTGATAGATTTCTTTGAAGAGGTCACCAAAGCCGTAGATGAGGGTAAGGTAGTTCACACAGCCTATCTAGATCTCGCCAAGGCTTTCAACACCACCCCCACTCTGGAATTATAGATAAACTCACTAAACTAGGTATAAATCCCTATGTCACAAGATGGGTTGCCAACTGGCTCACTGACAGAACCCACACTGTGAAAGTAGCAGACTCCAAATCCAACTTCAGACCAGTGACAAGTGGAGTACCACAGGGTTCAGTCCTGGGTCCTCTCCTGTTTGGTATCTACTTCTCTAAAGTACAGGCTAACACAGAAGGTCTTTGGCTAATGAAGTTCGCAGATGACTGCAAACTAGGAGCCATAATCAAAACTCCAAAAGATGTGGACATCCTACAAAAGGCCTTGCTGAGACAGATGCCTGGTGTCAAATCCATGGCCTCAAGCTCATTGCCAAAAAGTGCATTGTCATCCCTTTTGCTAAAAACTCTGTACCCATGAACTACCACATAGGCGGTAGTCCACTTAACACTGAAAGTGTGATAAGAGACCTTAGGACACAGGTGGACAGTAGTCTCTCCTTTGATAATCACATCACCACAGTCATCAGGAAATCCTTCTATGTGGCACACCTCATCACAAAAGGTTTCTCATCCAGGAAAAAAGTGGTCATTGTTCCCCTCTACTTGTCACTCATTAGACCCATTATAGAGTACAGTGCCCCTTTTGGTATGTACCTCACAAAACATCTACAACAACTGGAAAGGCTGCAGAAATACCTCACAGAGAGGATTACCGGCATCAAACAGATGCCCTACACAGACAGTCTCAAAAAACTACAGCTTTACTCCATCTCATATCGCCTATTCAGAGGCGATCTCTGCCTAACACACAAAGCTATGTCAAACCCAGAGCTTTTGGGCATGCTCCACTTAAAGAAATCCCAATTCCTCTGAGCTACATGCTCTAGGGACCTAACCCTTGTCACCACAATAAACAGAACATGCTGGAGGGATAGAGTCCTGTCCCAGAGACTTCCCTTACCCTGGAACAAACTACCTGTCTATATCAAACAAAGCTCCTCATTATCACTCTTTAAGAAAAATCTTGATGATTGGCTGGGAGATAGGAAATTCACCCCGGGGATCACTTCTGTGGCTCTGCTCAACAGTGGCACAGGAGAATAATTTTCTTGGGTGTTGAAAGCCAGGGTACCTTTTGGCTAGGCTTATATAGGCCCTAGTGGCAATAGCCTAGTATCTACCTATGAACCTATGAATGGCTGAAACCACAATAATGGTAGTGTGGATAAGTGATAGCCCAAAATTTGTTTTGTACTTGGTAAATGGCAAGTCCCTGCCTGACTGCCTGAATTCTCCATACATGTAAGCCCCAAGGAACCCTGGAGACACTGATCAATATAAAAATGCAGGTTTACTGTATACGTGGAATCAGGAAATTGATATAGCAGCACTTTTTGGCTTGTGAAACAAAAATAACACTACTTGGCTTCTCTGTTCCCAAATTAAGTAAAGCAAATATAGCCCATTCTCTTCCATTCCACAGAACAATACCATCCTGGTATCTTTACACAGTCCGTTGAGCCCCTTCAGGAAATAGCTAATGCTGTTCGCCTTCCCATACCACACACATGTAACCATTAACTATCACCAATGTTTGAGTGCAATCTCCACCACAGACTCTAGCCCCTGCTGCTGATGGTCAGAGCTGTTTCATCCTGGGCTGCCCACAGAGGAGGAGTCAACACTCCTACTCTGAATATCAGGCCCTTGATGAACTCTTAGGGAGGGGGTTGTCCTTGGCTGAAGTGTTCAACAGTTGAGGAACCCCATGCTCTTGTAGATCTGTAGATGGAGACTATACAAATGGAGAAAAAGTAGAAATTCATTGCTGAAATAATTTTTCAGTAGTAAATAATAATAGTATTGCTTTGAATAATATAATATACAATATGAAATGTAATGCACTTGAATATAATGTTTTATATATATATATATATATATATATATATATATATATATATATATATATCAAAATATTTCATAGATTTCACTATAAGTAGAATGATGTATTATAATTAATAAAAGTTAGTAAAACTGCTAATTTAGTATTTCTTTCTTTGACACAATGAGTACTTTTATGGTCATGGGAACTAGCTAAGCTGACCTGCTGTGGAAATAAAGTGATTTATAGCATATAAAAAAAAAAAGAAAAATTCAATGGAGAAACTTCACAGTATTAAAAACAGTAGTTTTATTTGCTGTAGTGGCTGCACTCTATTAGGTAAATGTAAATAAATTGTAAATTATTGCAATATGCTCGTAACCTACACCTAACTAGAAATATACAGTTGTATGCAGTATAGAATTTAACTTGCCTCCAAGTTAAATATCTTTGCTGGTTTATGTATACCCACATTTTCTGCCTAAATACAAATATACCTCTGAGTACAGTAAGGAAACAGTTTCTTTTTCCCTCCTACTTTCCATTAAATGCTGCTATAGGTAATAGAAAAAGCTGAACACAAATGGAACGTTTTGAATAAGTAGATGCTCTTTTAAATTGAAAATATTTTTAATGAAAATAAAGTACATGGAACTACTGTTTTGGTGTACTTATATGAAATGTATTGCATTCTGACTGGTGATCTGTCTACACACTTTAATCTGTATAATAATTTAAATGGACAAACATGCATAGTTGGCATAATCTCAGCAGTCATGATCCATACCTGCATGATTGCTTAATAGTTGAAAGAGAAAAAATTAATAGTTTACATTATCTTGGCAACAATGACCAATAACTGCATAGTTTAAGCAATAATGATATTTCTGAAAAAGTATTTACTGAATGACTTCTTTAAATTGATAAACTGCAACACTAAGATTATCTCAGCAGCATGGCGGCATAGCTGTGGTATTCTTATATGCTTTTAATATACTAATAGTAATGACAAAATATACTGAGTGACTCTGGTGTTTGAACCTCCACTTCTGCCACCCAATGGGAAATCTTGCCTTCTCTATTAGTCATCATCATGGTGCTGACATTGGTTACCAGTCATTGCCAATAGTGTGGGTATTCCAGTGAGCTCCGGCAGCTCATTAGCCAGATCGTTCTATTTATTTCTGTGACAGAATAGAAATCCTGACATACCTTGTATCCTGTCCTTGTAACTTGTGCAGTACAGATGAAGGAAAAGTTTTACTTTCTTCTCACACACCACCCTAGGACTCTACCTTGAACTCTCACAAAAGAATTCATCTTGCTTTAGTCAGAGTCAAAAGCAAAATGATGCCTCCTATATTATGAAAGTGAGTTGCCTAGGGTGTGATCTCCATCCTATGATTTACGAGCATGTGCAGCTCTGGTAGCTAATAGATTCTACAAGTACGAGTAAAGCACATCAAAGCACTTGGTGAGGTTGGTGTGATGGTTAAGGTGCTTGCCTTAGAAACACAAGGCGCAGGGTTTGATTCTCACATGGGGTAATTGGCTAGGCTTAAAATGGCCCCCATGAGGGAGGGTAGCCTAATGCTAATCTATGATCTGATCATCCTCTGCATAAGTAGGCCGGATATGTGTGCATAAAACTGTTTTCTCTCATTCATGATCATGCAACCTTGCCTATGACATTAGCTCCACTGTAACATAGAGCAGTGTGCCTATAAACCACATCTGAACAAGAATGTTTGAAAACTAACTCAAAATTATTGAACTCTCAAGTGTGTCATCATTTTGACCACCACTGGTTATGGTGATTCTGGAAAGATTGTCAAAAAAACAAAGTTAAAACAATTCATTTAAGGAGAGGGAGCAGTGAAGGACATAGGATGATGATTTGTTCTTACTGTAATACAGTAAGACTAGTGAAGGAGGTACTTAAAAACAAATGTAAAAGAGAGTTATATTGTTTCAATTGCTTAATTATCAAGTTGAGTCACACTATTGAGTAGAAATGTTCTGCCATATACTACACTTAGTGGTTTTCCATGTCTGTCTTTCTGAATTATTGGCACCTGACAACAATGCACAAGAGCCTTTTGCATAGTATTGAAATTCATGAGATAAAACAACCATCTTGTAGGTCACAGACTCTCACCTCCAATTCTCACCATATTGTACCTTCACTGCAATCACACGTCTTTCTGTATCTCAAGCATGTCAATTTACAATTCAGTATTCCTTGAACAGGCTCAGAGGAACACACCCACATTCACATGATCACCCACACAAAGACATGCATACGTGCATTCCAACAACAAAAAGAGAGAGAGAGAAAATACAAAAGTGGTATACTGCTGTTGTACAACTGTTTAAGGAACATGTTCACTCTGAAGTGAGACGTGACTGTTGCAAGGAGGTGTGGCATTCTACTTTATTTCACTTAGGATGTTGTTAATGCCACGCTTGATATTTTTAGGGATAATATTTTATAGCACCAGGGCACAAGACACAGAAAAGAGGTATAAACTATACTCTGGAATTAATGACGGCAAAGTTTATAGCCATTTAGAAGAAAACTCAATCATGGTATTAGAACAAAACAGTAATAAAAGAAAGTCATATGGAATAAAGGATCATCTGTTGTTAAATAAAGTTATAAAGGAGAATTGTCAAAAGGGGAAAATTCAAGTATGGCATGGATAGATTACAACTAAACATTGACAGTATCCTACATTCATGGGTAAAAGAATGCTTAAAATATACAAGATACACCTTACATTGATCTGTTACATTACAGTGACCATGAAAGAGTGGCAAACCACTTTGCAGTTAAACCACAATAAAGGTCAAATTATTATTCCAGGGATAAAAATTCAAAGGGGGGATATCCCAGGGTAACTCTCTATTACCAATGCTCTTTTGTCTTGCCCTTAACCCTTTAAGCTGTCTACTTAGCAGATTAGGTCATGGCTACAATTTGACTCCCAGAAAACAGCAACGTTTAAAGACTTCTCATCTTCTTTTTGTAGACGGCTTAAAAATGTATAGTTTATTAGATGAAGAACTGAAAACACCACTGTAAGCTGCAAAACGTTTCAGGTGATATAAGAATGTCATTTGGTCATGATAAATGAGCAAAAGCAACCTTTAAAGCAGGAAAGCTGCAGCATCTAGAAAACATCAGTTTGGGACAGGAATGTGATATAAAAACTTTAGCAAGAAGGTCTGTATATAAATATTTGGGAATGAAATAACAATAAAACATGAGCAAATGTGAATAAAACTTAGTAAGAAATATTGTAGAAGACTAAAATTAATACTGAAAATAGCACTGACATCTAAGAACAAAGTCCAAGCTATAAACAAATTTTGTCTTCCTGTCCTAACTTATAGTTTTGGAGTGGTTGACTGGCCCCAAAAGATGTTGGATTGCTTGGACAGGAAAACGTGAGGGATGCTTTACGCTCACCAAATGATTTATAAAAATCAGTGTATATCAAGACTATATATTCCCCATTCTAAAGGAGGTGTGAGCTTTGAAATTGATTACATGTATAGGTTGGCAATCATGGGAATAGAAACATATCTACTGACCTCACAAGACTCAAACTTAGTGAAGGCTTTGAAACATGAGGAGAATAAGTGTAAGATGACTTCCCAGGTTAATTTACCAGAAGCATATAAGTGTCAAGTGAGAATGGAAATCAAACCATACGTAGATAAAATCAGGCAGCAACTGAATATGACCCCCAAAAAAGAAAGAATATAAGGTGAAGGATCAGTTAAAAGAGCAAGAAATGTGAAAAATGCATAAATACAGTTGCAAGTATAGAAAAGAAAACTCTTGGAACAACCTCATGTTGATCAGAATCGAACAGAGGGATGGTTAAGGAGAGCTGAATTTAAATCAAAAGACAATGTTAATATTGGTGCCCCAAGATATTGGACTATGTACATGTTGGTTTACAAAGCCCACTTAACATGTGGGAAAAACAGACAAATGTAAGTTTTGTAAAACAGAATTGGAAACAGCTGTGCATCTTGTTGCTGGTTGTGATATGCTAATGACAGAAGGACTGCATAGTGAAATGCATAATAATGTGGCAAGACTGTGTAACTGGGGATTATGCAAGCATTATAACACTGAAGTAGCTGACAAACACTGGAGGACCTGAGCCACAAAACTTTATAGAACATTATGAAGTTTATATCACATGTAATCACATATAATCAGTTCAAAAATAGATGTGAGAAAATCAGATAGAGTAGTCCATGAAAAGAAGACAAAAGTAGCATTGATCATTGAAATTGCTATACCCAGTGACCACAGTGTCTTAAGTACAGAGAGACATAAAGACATAAAATATCAGGATCTGCAGGCAGAAACAAAGACAATTTGGAAGAAGGACACTCAGACAGTTCTACTAGTAGTAGGAGCAACTGGCCTTATAAAAAAGAATTAGCAGACCGGAGTTCCACTGTGGTGACCCCTAACCGGGAAAAGCCAAAAGACACAACAACAACTTAGATATGTTACCGATACATGTAACTCCGTATGAACTGCAGACAGAGTTATTGCTGGGCACGTTGTGGGTGCTGCAAAGAGCACTTCTGGCTAACATCAAAGATTGAAACAATATTGATTTCATGAACTTTAATCATACATACTTAGGAATGGAGTCCATTCCTTCTATGGTAATAGAAACCCAAAAGACTTGGAGAAATGAAAAAGATAACTTAAGGCAAATGGAAAATAGTTGTTTGGAACTTAAGAATGTTACTAGTAACTCTGAAATAGTGATAAAATCTAAAGACAAGGGTGGTGGCGGTGTAGTGATTGATACTATCTTTTACATACAAGCTATTCGGGAAATAATGTCCACTGATGATTACATTAAGATCACTAGACATGAACAAATGAACATAGCTAGCCACATTTCTAGTAGCCTAGTAAAGCTACACAATGAAAACAATTTAAACAAGATAGATGAGGAACTGTTAGATTATTTATTGGTTAAAAACCCTAGGATACTGTTAATTTATGGCATTCCAAAAACCTCATAAATCCATCACAAACCCTCCTATGAGACCCATTGTGTCAGGCAGAGGCTGGGTAACTGAACCAGCCTCTAAATATCTGGAGTTGAAACTGAGAGTTAATTTCAAAAACACAGGCACTATTTTGCAAGATATGACTGACTTTTTAGAAAGTTTGTATGATTGGGCTGTGGATAGGAATCTTACTCGATGCTATTCTGTCACACTAGCCGTAGATTCCTTATTCACCATTATTCCCTAAGATATAGGGATACAGTCAGTTAAACGGTTCTTACTAGAACAGAATATGAGCAATCATGTATTACCACTTTGTGTAATATCTTGTCTTTGATACTTGAAAATAATGTCTTCTTATTCCAACAACTTTTTAAACAGCTACGAGGTGTTGTCATGGGCACTCCCGTAGCAATTACATTTGCTAATATTGTTATGCATATTTGGGAACAGGAGCACATTTTATCAGCTGGCAACCCTTTTCTTGAGAATGTTGTATTTTATAAACGATTTGTAGATGATATATTTGGGAAGGAGGTGACATCACAGTTGATCTGTTTTTTAACTACTTATCTAATACATCTGAATTCTTGAAATTTAAGAAATGCATCTCCTACTCTAGCATTGATTTTTTTAGACATCACTGTTACTAAAAATGCTGAGGGCTTCTTAAACACCTACTAATATAAGAAACACATTAAACATAATAATATATTACACAGAAACAGACAGTATGCACCCACATTTCACTCTAAGAATCTAGGCAGTAATCAATTCTTAAGAGTAGCAAGATTAAATACACAAGATAATAAAACATTGGAGCAAATGAAAATGGCAGTCAGTGATTTAGTAGATGGGGCTATGACAGACTAGAAGTTCAGCAGATATGTGAAGAAGTAAAAAAGAAAAGAGATACAGTTGCTGACCCCATATTTTCAGGCCAAGAGTATATAAATATAGATAAACATGTAGGACATGGTACTAATTTTGGAAACAGACAAAAACTCAGATGTACTTTGACCTATAACAAAATACTTTAGCCATTAAGAATATTATTCGAAAATACTACCATCCAAGATGTTCCTGCACTCAAGCTTTATCACTCAGCAACCTTTATTTTCACATAAGAGACATAGAAACCTAAAAAGGAGCAACCTGGATCATGGTTTTCACTTGATTCTCAGAAAAAAGGAACCTACAAATGTGGAAAATGTATGTATTGTAAATATATTGACACAAGGAAAACAACAGTGCACCCAGTGATAGCCAAAGACTTTGAAATCAGAGACTATGATAACTGTAACATGACAAACTTGGTATACATAGCAACATGCTCCTATTGTAACTCATTTTATATAGGAAAAACTAATAAAAAATTCAAAGATCGTATATCTAGTCACCTCTCAGAAATTAACAGACATATCCACTAATGCTTTATACAAACATAAGCTTGAAAAGGGAACATCTCATAACTTTAAGTTTTTAATTTTAGAAGATCTATTTGAGAAAATAAGAGGTGATAACATAGTCCTTAGGTTTGAGAGAACAGAACTAAACTGGATCTTACGATTCAGGACCCATGTCATCCCAGGGCTAAATGGCGTAGCCTGTCTCAAACCCATACTTAAAGCTAAACATGAATCTGTGTAGGTTTAACTTCAACATATTTTAGGCTGTATTATCTGATTGTATCTATTTTGTATGTATATTTATATATATATATATATATATATATATATATATATATATATATAGGTTTACTATCAATAAGTCGAAAGTTAAAATAAAATGTGTACATATTAGCGAAGTGTTTCGCTGAACGTACACATTTCCGTATGTACCTAATGTCGAAAACAGCTGTTAATTGTCGAAAATGTCACTCGCGACATTTTCGACAATCAACAGCACTCCCACCCTTCCCTTAACTCCCTACCTAACTAGCCTAAACTCACATTTATGCAGGGGCGCCCCCCTGCACCCCCCCTAACTTAATATTCCAGCTCCGAGATCGCACTACAGTGAGGAAAGGGATGGATTTCCCTAACCGCACTGTACTGCAATCCTCTTACATGAGCGAACGTTATAATTGCGAATGCACAGTCCATTCGCAATAATAACGTTCACTCACATAACCTGCCGAACTATGAAGTATTCGAATATATGTTGTTCGAATACTTCATAGCCGTGCAATTGCACGGTGGCATTTTGATAGTAAACCATATATATATATATATATATATATATATATATATATATATTTTTTTTTTAAGTATATATTATGTTCAGAAAACAGTAATATATTGGAATTGCAAGTATCTATATATAGTTCAAAATATTTAAAATATGTGGGGGCTATGCCGATCGCACCTCCCAGTGTAGGGGGCAGTACCCCCCACACCCCCCTTACTATATATACTAACTCCAGGGTCACACTACAGTGGGGAAAAGACCATATATAACTTTCAGTGAAATGTGTTTCAGTGAATTGAGTTTTCAGTGAATTGCGCTTTCAGTGAAAAGTGCACACAAATTTGACTTTCAGTGAATTGTGCATTCAGTGAAATGTCCTAGATCCATATATATATATATATATATATATATATATATATATATATATATATATACACACATACACACACACACACATGCACATTGTTATTAATGTGACTTTTATTAATGTGAATTTTTATTCATACTAATGGGTTTTTATATACAAGCATGTATATTTGCATATATAATTTATAACGTATTGTTACAAGGTTTTATCATAGTACGCCTTAATGATTTTAAGTATGTTTCTTCTCGTTACTTCTTTAACTAAATTGACTTTTAATTGCCTATTAACTTAGCCATGTGAATCTTAGACTATATTAAATAGATATACTTGGAAGCCCTCTGGGTGAAAGTTTTTACTTGCGTACCTGGAAATTGCTTGGAATCATTAAAGGATTTTAGTTCAGTATGTGAACCTGGTAAATTGTTTGGAATTATTAAAGGATTTCAACTCACTCTACCCTGGTTTCCAGTGATTTCTTTTATCATGTTAGACAATGTTATACATTCCAGTGTATTTGCAGAGTCCCCTCCTCCCAAACAGATTGATAACTCCATTAGTTGTGATGTAGATCTGCAAGTAGTGAATCATGGGAAAAATGCCATTAACAGCAGGGGAGGAATCCCCTTGTTGTGCAACACCTCCATCTAGTAGAGAGGTTAAACATCTTGAGGAAGACATGATGATGTCAGAGGTTCAGTTACCCACTGTCCAGTTTGTCTGTAGGTGTGCCAGGTGAAGACATCTATCAGTGCTGGCTCTAGAGGCACAAAAGGCCTTGTCTACACATCAAAAGATGTGTTCTGACATTCCTCTGGCACAGGCTACTGCCATTGAGAGTTGAGTAGAGATGGTTAGAGTGTTGCAGAGAATATGCGAGATAAGTCATCAGTGCATAATAGTAGGGGAGGCTAGGGATATTGCATGATGGTCTTCCTTCAGAGCATGGATGCTAATGCAGCATCCATGCCAGCCTGTATCCATCTGCTAGTGTAGACCTTCCAGACACACATGGTAGACAGTGGTTTGTATGGCAGTGGTGAGGTCCATGTTGTGTAGTAGAAGTGTGGGTCATAAACAATGGATGAACTAAGAAAGGGGTGTGTCCATGAATGTCGATTCCTCCATGACCCAGCTAGTTAAGAATTACCAGACTTCTATGACTGCTCAGTCAAGCTCTAGGTCACACAGTATTTCCTGGTCACTGTCAAGGTCACATGATTGTAGCAACACTCACTCCTAGTTTATGGGACTGTCCTAATATTATGTTTAGAGAATAATGTGTATGATGCAATACCAGTGCTCCAGTCACTCACAGTTTTATGTATTCTGACACATACTTCCCTAACAAACTACACAGTGTGGCAGGAGAAAATGCACAGAACAAAAGCACACCTGAAGCAAATCTAATCCAGCTCATGAAATTTGTGATGAATAAAAACAGTCGCACTTACTTTGAAAGGTTTATTTAAAAAAATAAATATGCACAGATAAGAAATGGGAAAATGTTTAAAACAGCAATAACATTAGAGTAACAATTCATAAAAATGTGGTATGATATAATTGCAACATTACTTCTCAAGCATAAGTATGCAAAGAAAGGCTACTGTGTAGTTCTATACACTGCTTCACAACTTGCCCAGTTATACAACTACCCCCCCAATCTTCTGCTGGTATGTTTAGCACCTGAGCCACTGACCACTATGCAAATTATGCCAGATGTGAAATTAAGTATAATTTCTGTATGTTGTGTGGAATAATGTCTGATTCAAGGTGTGAGTTAGCCATGCTTTACTCAGCATTCCCACAGATAACAGGCCTGCAGATGTGCACTATAAAATGCCAATAAATACCATGCATAAGCTTGTCTGATGTGGGTGCCATGCTGTTGCTTTGGCTGGCATCACTCATGGCTATCGGTCACTGTTTGTGGCAGTTATGCACCAGACTGACACAGAATCACGTTATCCAGAATGCACCAAACTATAAACATTCTGCACACAGTAACAGAGTTGCACTGAAGGTTCATCTAGGCACCAGAAACAGGCTTTCAGCCAGTCAAATACTTGCTGTCTGTCTGTCTATGTCTGGGTCTGAACAGTGTCTAAGTTGTCTTCTGTAGCTCACTGTGAGCTACTGACTGGTGTCAGCAGCCAAGTTTCAAATGGGCACCCTGCATCACCTGAAACAAGTAATGGAGAGGGGAGACATGCAGACATGTTCATTAGTCATTAAAAATTAGTCACTACATACACAAACAGTTATGGAGAGCAAAGCATTTTAGCATGCACTTGCCTACTAGGTGTCCATGTGGAATCTTACCATGCAGGAAGCGGTAGTACAGTGAACATGTGTTCCATAGGTCAGACTCATGTGCAATGCCAGGATGTTGAACCAATACATTAGTGATACTTCCATGGGCATTATGCACATTATGTGGTAGTGGATGTAATGGTAATTCCTCCTATTCTGACACTACCCCCCAATCATCCTGATGGGATCTTGATAGCCACGTGGGTGCATTCTGTCACATATATAAGGTACAGGGTTTGATTCTTGCATATGGTTATTAGTTGCTTATCATGAGGCAGAATCTGCCAAATTATACATGCAGTAAAGTCACTATGCCACAGGTACCAATGACCTGAGACTTGCCTCCCTGGACTATATGAAGGGAGATATTATTGATCTCTTTCTCTGAATATGTGTCTCAGGCAGGTGTTTCCCCAAACCAAAACCTCTGCAAGGACGGCAGGTGCACAGGTTCAAAAGGCATTGTCAAAAAACAAAACAGCCAGCACTCACGTGGAGCAAATATCTAGTTTTAATTTACAAACACAGACTGGTTTTGACCCACAGGCCTTTTTCAATGAAAAACACATCAGTACATTCCCTATCTTATATATCATCACATAATAGGCAGGTGTCTGCCTTGCACTAAGCAGCATTCTACCTTCACCAAGAATGATGCCACAGTATGAAAAAAACATGATTAACTTCAATAATTGGCTAAGTTTTTCAGTGACATGGTTTAAATCCATAAAATACTCCAGTAGTGCAAGGCTACAGTGCCTTCTACATATTCAGACCATCAGCTGCACAGACAGGGGCAAAAGGTGGAGGAGTCTCAGTCTGTATTTTCAAGAAGCATAACTCTATGTTGGTTAAACAGGATGATGCCCTGGAATTTATCCATGTGCAAATCACCATAGTCAAAGTCCCATACCATATACTGTCAGGCTGTAGGTCACCCTCTATGTCCCTAGAATCCAATAGCTCATACTTAGACCTACTGGTGATGAGCACCATTAAAGCAAATACCCTATTCGTGGGAGATTTTAACAACCCCTCTATAGCCTGAGAAACACATGCTGCCTCAGACTCACAGGCAGAATGATTCCTGGACTTTATTAGCACAGTTCCCCTTCACCAGATAGTGTGCACACCCACCAGAAGTTCTAACATACTGGACCTGGTACTCACAAGTATGGGAAAGCACTGCACCCCATGTTACTTCCTCATTGGTGAGGTTGGACCACAAAGCTACCTCCTTCAAAAGAAAAAAAATAACTTGGTAACCCCAGCAAACCCAAAACATAGTTAGGAACTATTCCAAAGCAGCAAACCCAAAACATAGTTAGGAACTATTAAAGCAAAAAAAGTCCCATTAAATGATAGTTTGTTAAAATTCAATGCCCATCCTGTACTTGTGTTCAAAGCAACCTATGCAGAATTCTTCAAAGAGACCCTGTACAACCAAGTAAATGGCTGTATAGGGACTGCTGTACCTACTAGAAGTAAATCCAAAACAAACTCTAAAAACAAAACCACTCTGGTGGAATCCTAACTTCAATAAATTATGTAACAAAAGGAAAAAGGTCATGGCTAAAATCAGGAAGAGTAACTTCCATAATAAGAGCTCTCAAATTAAACTACAGAGGAAACTTCTTCTTCTTTCAGCTTTTCCCAGTTAGGGGTCGCCACAGCGGATCACCTGTCTGCTCATGATTGGCAGTGGAGATTTTACGGTGTCGAGTTGCCACCCCAGTGACCAACCTTCCACAGAAGGCATACACACTCACGCCTAGGGCCAATTTAGAGTATCCAATCCACCTACAGCATGTCTTTGGGATGTGGGAGGAAACTGGAGCACCTGGAGGTAACTCATGCAACCACAGGGAGGACATGCAGACTCCGCACAGAAGGCACCCCCCAGCCGATGATCGAACCGGAGAACCTCTTGCTGTGAGGTGGCAATGCTAACCACTGCACCACTGTGGCTGCCCCAAACTATACAGGGAACTAAGAGGACTAATTAAGACCAGTTATAAGGTCAATATAGCCTCACTGGCTAAAGACAACCACAAAGCCTTCTACAGCTATTTCTATAACCTCAAATGCAGAACACAGCAGTGTGCTGAACTGGTGGTCAGTAGTGTCACCTTCACTCAGCAGAGCGATATAGTGAAACTGATGACTGACAAATTAAGATCAAACTCCTTCCCCCATAAAATATCTACTAGCAATACCCTTCCCCCAACTATTAGGGAGCAAGTCCTGACAACACTCAAGGCCAAAAACACAACCTCACTGGGCCCCAACAATATCATGGGATGGCTTCTAATTAGCTTGAACCATGACCTTTGTAGACCATAAGTCACTTTTCAACTGCAACCTCAAAACAGCCTTTGTATCACCCAAAGTTATCCCATTTTACAATGGTAGGCCATCAACCAACACCAGAAACTACAGACCTATTAGTCTGGCTAGTTTTAATATGCAAAGCCATGGAATAAATTGTCATGGAAATGATCAACAAAAACATAGGCAACATTCAGACACGGGACCCAACCCTGTCTGGCTTTGCCAAGGGAAGGACATGCCTACTAAACCTGGTGGATGTCTTTGAGAAAGTCACAGACAATGCATAAGGGAAAATGCTGCATACTGCCTACCTGCAATTGGAACAGGCTAAGGCATTCGACACAATATCCCACTCCGGTATAATTGACTAACTGAACTGGGCATAAAACCCTATATAACTCACAGGATTGCTGGATGGCTCACAGACAGGACCAAGGAAGTCAGGATTAGTAGGATTCAGCAGTTGTAATTGTATTGTCCATCTGCATGACACCCATGCAGATGGACAATACAGTTACAACTGCTGAATCCTACACAAATGCACTCTATAAGCACTTACACATGTGCATGGATCGTGCTATCCCAAAGAGAACCAAGACGCTATCCTCCAAAAAAAAGAAGCCAATCTGGTGGTCTCCTGCCATAAACAAACTGTACAACAGAAGGAAGAAACTGTTGCAAAAAAGAGTAAAATCCCATGAGTGGAGGAGCTCCCTGGTCAGCCTCAGTAAGAAGCTGAGATCCCTTATAAGATCCTCCAAAGCTAGCTATGAAAACAAAATCACCCCTAATTTTAAGGACAACCACAAACCATTCTATAGCTATGTCAAGAATTTCAGTGGCAACACACACATCTACTCTGAGTTACAGCACAACAGCACTAAAATTACAGAACCAACTGATATTGCCAACATCCTGGCAGATAGGTTCAGTGCTAAATTTAACCCCCCCTCACCCCCTGAATGGCCCATATCTATACAGGAAGAATGCAGAGTCCCTGTAATCACAACTATGCAGGTAAAAGCTGCACTCTCTAAAGCCAAAAACACAGCATCCATGGGACCGGTCAACATCCCAGGCTGCATTTTACACGAACTTCAGAACAAACTGGCTCCCCACTTAACCACCATGTTCAATAATAGCCTCACATCAGGCTTTGTGCCCACTGAATGGCGAACAGTAACAGTTATCCCACTCCACAAAGGGGGAGCCACCACTGATCCCGGGAACTATCGAACTATTAGCCTGATGAGCCTGGTTTGCAAGGCCATGGAATGTATCATCATGGAACTCATAAACAAAGACATTGGTAACCTCCAAACTCTGGATCTCACCCAGTTCAGATTTGTGAAAGGCAGATCATGCCTCCTGAACCTGATCGACTTCTTTGAGGCAGTCACCAAAGCAATAGATGAGGGTAAGGTGGTTTACACAGTCTATCTTGCCCTCGCCAAGGCTTTCGACACCATCCCCCATTCTGGAATTATAGCTAAACTCACTAAACTAGATATAAATCCCAACATCACAAGATGGGTTGCCAACTGACTCACTGACAGAACCCACACTGTAAAAGTTGCAGACTCCAAATCTGACCTCAAAGCAGTGACAAATGGAGTACCACAGGGTTCCGTCCTGGGACCTCTCCTGTTTGGTATCTACTTCTCTGAAGTATAGGCTAACACAGAAGGCCTCTGGCTAATGAAGTTCACAGAAAACTGCAAACTAGGAGCCATAGAAAAGTCTCCAAATGATGTGGACATCCTACAGAAGGGCCTCGCTGAGACAGATGCTTGGTGTCAGAGCCATGGCCTCAAGCTCAATGCCAAAAAGTGCAGTGTCATCCCCTTTGGTAAAAACTCTTGTACCCATGAACTACCACATAGGCAGCAATCTACCTAACACCGAATGTGTGATAAGAGACCTTGGGACCCAGGTGGACAGTAGTCTCCCCTTTGATAGTCACATCGCCACGGTAGTCATGAAGTCCTTCTACGTGGCACATCTCATCATAAAAGGGTTCTCATCCAGAAAAAAAGAGGTCATTTTTCCCCTCTACTCAACACTCATTAGACCCTTTATAGAGTACAATGTCCCTTTTGGAATGTACCTCACAAGACATCTGCAGCAGCTGGAAAGGCCACAGAAGTGCCTCACAAAGAAGATTACTGGCCTCAAACAAATGCCCTACACTGACCGCCTCAAAAATCTCCAGCTTTACTCCATAGCATATTGCCTACTCCAAGGTGATCTCTGCCTATAATATAAAGCTATGTCAAACCCAGAGCTGCTGGACATGCTACACCTAATGAAATCCCACTCCCTCCAAGCTACATGCTCTAGGGACCTAAACCTTATCACCACAATAAACAGGACATGATGGAGGGATATATTCCTGTCCCAGAGACTTCCCATACTCTGGAACAGGCTACTCATCTATGTCAAGCACAGTTCTTCATTAGCAGTGTTCAAGAAAAGTCTTGATGAGTGGATGAGAAATAGGAAATACACCCAGGGGATCACTTCTGTGTCTCTGTTCAACAGTGGCACAGGAAAATAACTTTCTTGGGTGGAGTAAGCCAGGAAACCTTGTTGGCTAGGCTTACGTAGGCCCATGGGCCGATAGCCTAGTACCTACCTAAGAACCTATTAGTGAGACCGCCTCCATTAAGAGACCAGTCACAAATGAGGTACCTCAGAGCTCTGTGTTGGCACTGCTTCTATTTGGCATCTACTTCTCGAAGGTAAAGACTAACGTCAAGGTCCTTTGGCTGACCAAGTTAACAGATGACTGAAAATTGTGAGCTATTATAGATTCTTTCCACGACACAAGCATTTTACAAGAGGGTCTATTGCAAACAAATGACTAGTGCCAAGAATTGCATTGTGCTGCCTTTTGGGAAAACAATCACTCAGGCTAAATACTCCATTAGTAAGCACCCTTAAGAGTTGACCTTATAGTCAGGGACCTGGAAACATATGTATATGGTAGTATAGCCTTTAACCAACATGTTGCCAAGGTAGTAAAAAAATCATTCTGTGTCACCCAACTTATAAGTAAAGGCATGACATTCAGATCCAGGGAAGTCATAGTCGTACTTTATTTTGCCATTATCGGACCCATCATCAAGTATAATATCCGCTTTGGTGTTTACCTAAACAGGTATATGTTACAGTTTGAATACCCACAAAGATTTCTTACCAGGAGAATCCAGGGTGTAAGTATGTTGACCTATATGGATTGCCTTAAAGCCCTATCACAGGTTACTGAGAGGTGATCTGTATCTGCCATACATGGCATCCTTGGATCCATACATGATGGACCTATCACACATCCACAAAATGAACATCATAACCACTAGATGCAAGAATTTAAATTTTATTTCATCATAAATAGGACATGTTGGCAAGACAGATGTGTGTGATAAGATCCTCATGTATTGGAACATTTTCCCCATTCATGTGAAGCAGTGCTCATCCCTAACTGTATTTAAGCATAACCTTGACCAGTGGATGGGAAATTGGAAATTAGCCCCACATCTGGTCCCTCCAAGTCTCTGATAGACATAGGCCAACAGTAACTATGTCCAAGTAATAAACCCCCTCCACATAACCTTTAGAAACTTTCTAGCATACCTACTCCTAATAAATGCTGATTGTACATAGAGAAGCAATTGGGCTGGGTTGCATGGCCAGGCTTATAAAGGCCCTGGTCATAGTTAGCCTGGTGTATACCTATGAATGTTTTTACATAAGCATTCACATGATCACTTGCAATCTAAAAAGCATTTTAAAATGGCAACACACAAAATACATTGAATATACCATAGCACATACTAAAATAAATTCAAATTAATCAATCTAATGAAACGATACTCTAAATTCTTAAGTTTGTTAAACTTGCCATTGTAAAAAAATAACAATTGATGCTAATATGTTCACTTAATCTCAGTGGTGAGCAGGCCTCTGTCTTCACTTGCCAAAATAATTGCTTTACTGCCAATTATTTTTCCCATTTCCTTTAAAATTATTGGGTTGAACCTTGTCTAAAACAAAATATATATTTTTTCAAAATCAGTACACTTTTGGGAATGTTTACTTCAATTATTTTTATTATCTTATTTTTAACATTGTAAACATGCTTGTAAAGCCTTTCTTTTAATGTTCTTTCTGTTTTACCAATGTAGAAGGGTGAGCTCTGTGTACACATACCAGTGTATATGACTGCTTTAGTGTTACATTTCGGATTTGGAAAATTGTTTGTGTAACAAACCAGTATTACAATCTGAGACAAAACTAATGTATTTACACTGCTGAAAATAACCACATTTATAAGTGGCTGTTCCATATCATTCAATATTAATAGCAAATTTATCACTGTCAAAATTGATTTTAAATTTAAACCTTTTTTGTGTATAAACCAAGGTGATGATCCTCATTTGTCCTTAACATCACTACAATGAGTTGTCAAGTTCCAATTGTCCTCTGTAATGTTCTTAACTAAATGTACATTTGTACAGTAAGTTAGTATCATAGCTCTAGAAATCAAGATGTCATTTTTTGTGAGACCTTACATGCATCTTGAAGCCGACTTCTAAAGAAGGAGCACACCTATCTTTTCTACCATTAATTCATTTTTAATGCTGTCCATTAAATTCCCAGGATAGCATCTTTCAATAAATAAGACAGATAAAAATTCAACTCAGTTAACATAAAAATTTTGTTTAATATCAATCTCGACAGTTGTACTAGTTGGCCCTTGATCTGATCGATCTTTTATTTCTAAGCGTGGCAGCTGTCAAAATGCCAATATGAATTTGAATTATTATTTTTTTTTTTTACCATACATGCTAGATGTATTACAACCATTGTTGCTGTCTTTCATAATCTGTAAGTCAAGGAACAATTATCAGTGAATTTTCAAAAAGGCAGCTATTTCACTGATGTAAATAAAAAATTCTGACTTTCTGCAAGTTCACCGCATACAGTAAATATGTCGTGCAAAAATCTTTAAAAAACTTTGAAGTGTTGCTTGTACGTGGAAGAAAATACAAATTTCATCTCCCAATAAAGAAGGACTAAGCTGGCATAAACGGCCGTGCCCATTGCATCTCCGGAAATGTGAAAGTAATATTCACCCTCAGAGTGTATAACATTTTTATAAAGAACTGTCTTCATCAATTTTGGAAGGAAAGCAACATCCTTAGTGGATAGTTTCTTTTGCATCACTAAAATATGTTCAAACCATCATAGCCATATTTTGTTGGGGATAGATGTTGAAAGATCTTTCATATAACTAAAATGTTTTGACTATTGAAATGAATATTCTTAACTTAGTTGAAAAAATCTAGAAATCAGTTAAAATGTGTGGGTAACTACCAATAAGTCTTTTCAGTTTGAAGTCTATCCACTTTGCCAAAGGTTCTGTTTTTTGTCTAGCTGATGCCGCAGTAAAATAGAGCAGTGTATTATGCAAATCACTGAGCCCCTTTATAATGCCAAATATGTTTGGAATAACTGAGTATTCTAATTAAAAAAGTGTACTAACCTAAATCATTCTACCAATCTATAAAAGCTTCTTTAGTTCATGAATTGATATTCTGAGATACAATGTTAATCTCATGGACTGATGATGTTTCACCAATGATAAGAATATTTATCATTTTACCCATTATAATCAACAGTTAACATTAAGAACACCCGCACCTTCTCCTTTATTGGTTTTCATAATCCTCCAACTGTGGTCTTTTGATAAATTCATCAAAGTTAACCTTTCATCCTGTCTCAAATTGCAAAACTTTTTTTTGTTTTTTATTTAATTTTCTGATCTCCTTTCAAACAGCTGTATAAGTATATTTAATGGACAGAAAACCAAATAGCTAAATTAAGTTTACAAGTAACACAATTTTAAATCAATAATAATAACGACAACATTTAAATTTTTTGCTGGGATAAAAGTGAACCCCTTTTTAAAAAGTGAAAAAGGAACATCATTGACCAAAACAACAGCATAATGAAATATTGTGAAATTGTCATATAATTTCATTTTAATAGTACCTGTTACACATACCTGCTGAGTCTGCATAGTATTTAAGAATGTCTTATAATAATCCTCCTCTTCACTCTTCCTTGTCCTTTTCTCCAAGTATATTTCCCCTTCACATAATGTCATTGTTCGCATGGTTATGTTCTAAAGGGACGGGTAGTCCATTGGTTCACTGGTAATTGAAGCATAACTCCTGGTTCTAACAGCTCTATCCTCAGAAGGTTGAGTTTCATTGTCATCATTTTGACGTAAAACAGAAGTGAATTGACAGTGTCCAGGTACTGCAAAAATTAATTGACTTCCCCATTTCCATTCTTGCTGAATCATCTGGTGAACCTTGTTCTCTTGGTAACAGCTAAGCTTTCCCCTGTTGATACACTTTCCTGTCTCTCTCCAATTTATGAGATTTCTTCTGCTTAATTATTTTCTCTTCTTTATTAATATTAGTGAAAGCATAACTGTAAACCTCATGGTGTATAATAAAAAGTAGTAATAAAAATTAGTGGTCAATGTGCCCAAACTCACACTGGTAATCACAAAAGACATGCACAGCAGATCAGCAAGAGATATTTATTTTCACTCCATGAACAAACCTCACAGTACAAAAACAAACATTTCCAGAGGAAAAAAGATTGGAAAACCCATCCAAACTGTTCCTTAATCCATGACTAGTCTTTTGTCTCACATTGGATCCATTGTTTAAGCTGGTAACTGTCCCTTCCTTTGAAGCTGGACGTCCTGCTATTTCCTGGTTGCACGGAATAAGAGACTGTGTAGAATGTTGTATTAATGATTGACTGAGTGGCATTAACATGATGACCAACTCGGAAAGCTGCCCAATCAGTTTACGAAGTTCACCCACTTCGTTGGACTTTCTGGAGTTGTCACAGTCATTAACAATATGACTGCTGGAACTTGCTGAAAGATCCATGACCACAAACAAAAAACTAGTAAATAAAAATAAGTGGTCAATGTGCCCAAACTCACACTGGTAATTGCAAAAGACAGGCACAGCAGATCAGCAAGAGATATTTATTTTCACTCCACGAACAAACCTCACAGTACAAAAGCAAACATTTCCAGAGGAAAAAAGATTGGGAAACCCATCCAAACTTTTCCTTAATGATTGACAGTCTCTTATATATATAGACAGCAATATATAAATATATACATGTATGCATACATATACAGATATAGCTGTATATAGTAATATATATATATATATATATATATATATATATATATATATAACTGTAAATATACACACGTATATAGCTAGGATATGATGCAGCAGTTACGAGTTACATATGTTCACAGGCCGTGCATATGGGTGTGAAGGGTCCAATAAACAAACGTGTAACACGTAGCATCAACCCCCCCATCTAGGCCGGTGAGACATACAAGACGCACAATAAAAGTAAACACACCACTGCTTCCCAGACCACTGGCAGGATACTACCAGTGGAAGAGACCTGCCAGATCTAATCTTGGAACATAGACATCGATGTCCCTTGTGGGTCACCAAGAATGAATGATCATCGGAGACAGTCCCGGTAATGATTCATCAAACCAAGCTGTAGATTTACATGGACCAGTAGGTTGTGCAAGCCTGATAACCCTTGGGTCGACACAACGTACGACATGTGTCCCGAAACGGGGAGAGTGGGCAGTGTGTAGTGGTGTGTTTATACCCCACCTGCACCCACAGTAAGGATGAGTGCTGTAGAGGAGTGACAGGTGGGGGAACTATGGGTATGCAATTATGGGCCTAGGCATGCAGGTGTTGGCTGGTGCTTTCGTATTAGGATCACCCCGAGGATGTAAGTAATATTCTGAAATGGGCATAGCTGACACCCATACCTCTCAACCCTTAAGAGCAAATCCACTGGACAGGACATAAACCATTGGGGGAACAAATGGGGACCATACCTCTGAACTGTCCCCAATTTCCAAGGACGTCCCTGATTTTGACTCATTTTCTAACTCTGTCACACTTAATCCCCTCCTAAAACTAGTGACTTTTGGAGGAAAGGTGGTGAATTACACGTAATGAATAATGACAACAATTAAGAGTTACAAACATCATTTACCTCAGAAAATGTCTATGAATCCATATGCTCTGAGTCTGTCAATATGTCAGGTTAATAGCACCAATAATTTAAATGTATCCCTGATGCTGTTATGACATGTTCTTGATTCACTTGGTATGTTTCCCCAATCATATTCCACTGACAACCTTAGAAAGATGATAGAATATTAGGTATGCAGTAGCATGACTCGGCTGAAGGATGTGGGTTCCAAAACCCAATTACTTGTTTGTATTGAAGAGTGTCAGTTCCCATGTATTAACCAGACAGGTGCAGCTTGTAAGAGGAACACACCAATAATATGAATCAAACTCTGGACAGGCCGCGGATTCTGTACAGTCGAACGTCATGCTTTTGCCTAATGGGCAGACATTCCCGATACTGTAGGCATGTAATCCGATGTAATAGGCATCACAAGGTAATATCGTCCTCACTCCCACCCATGGGTGTGGGTGTCAGATGCAAACACCAAATGCAGTGCATTTGCAAGTGCGGGAGCAAGCGGGTGTAAGCCTGTTTGGCCACCAGTATGCAAGTATTACACTAGTAAAGCAATGCAGAGGCTAACTGAGTGTAAGAAACTGTAACTGGAGGTTAGCATTGCTTAGCTCTGTGCAAACCCACTCACAACTGCTTTAATGTGCCTTAATCACTCCATATCCAACGGCCTTGTTCTGGCGAGCAACAAAATAAACAGCTTCTGCAAGGTTTGAAACCAGGACCCTGCACACACAGCTAATATGATTTACCACTAAGCCATGGCAGATATACAGACATCGGATCTTATCACAAACATATCATCCAGCACAGTCATTCAACAGTATAGGAAATATATTCCATCATTTAGATGTATGTGTGAGTGTTTATGTCCAGATATAGATACATACATACATATATATATATATATATATATATATATATATATATATATATATATATATATATATATATATATATATATATATATATATATATATATATATATATATATAGATATATCAAGAACATCTCATGTGACAACAAAGCATTACAAAGGAGTGAAAAGGGAAACACCAGCAACACCTTTATTATGTAGTGGTGTTGTCCTATGTAATATCAAGACTCCCTCAGACAGACATGTGCCATTAATAAACGCAAACATTTGTACATTGGCCAAATACGTCACTCTGTGCATTTTATTTACATTAACACAACAGTTCCTGCCCAATCATTATGTGAGAACAGTACTCTTACAAGGTGCTGTGTGCAACATCATCATCATGATAAAGGTAAGTGGGGTAACCATAGAGGGACTGGTAGTGTTGTGTGTACAATGGGGGTCATCTGCATCACATGTGCCTGGAACCTTTAGGAGTCATTCGCATACCAGGATCGTGAGCCTGAGAGACAGGGGTGAGGACAACTAGAGTATGTTGTGATGCATATTAAAAGGGTTACATGTGTCCAGTGGACACGTGTGTGAAATGGACAGCTATGTATGGGGCAAATGTTGTTCTAGGAACCGATTGGCCTTTCGTTTCCGTAGGGTGAGAGTGGGATGTGGGGGAAGGAGAGTAGGTATGCTCGTGGAGGATAGGTTGGGTAGGATGACAGACAAGACAGCATACAGGGTTGGTATATGACACATGTGGGGGGATACACCTCGGACGGGGAGGGGTGTTCGGCAGTCACAAGCCCACGAGCCCCCAGATGGAAACAATGGGATGGAGGTCCCTAGCCATGGGCATACACCACTGCACCAAAACAGCCGCAAAGGTGGCAATGCTGGGGGCTGTCTAGGAGGGGCAGGCTCACCCTGTAAGTGTGACACTCTCCCCTCGAGCTGGCGTAATTGACCTCGAAACCCATTATTGAGCCCCCTACACACCATGTTTGGGATAGCAGACATGTTCTTGTCTGGACCTGTTCTCAGGGGGGACAAGCCCCATCCTCAGTGGTGGTTCCACCAGAAGGTGATGCAGAGCCAACAGAGGTGGAGGTCCAAGGCTGGGCCCCAGATTTACTGGTGCCCAGTGCCACGGCCAGCTGAAATGGGACAGGAGGTTCTGCTGAGACCTCCAAACCCATACAGCCTATGGTGTTGCAGTTTAATCACAGATATGGCTTAGTAATAGTCAACTGTATTCAGGAGTACTTATAACAGCATGCACAGATATGAGCATCAGCCCAACACAACAGATGGTATACATTTGCAGAGGGAGCACAACACATGCATATATACTGCATGACATCAGTACAAAGTGTAGAAGACTTGTAACTGCAGCTATGAACAGTGGCCCATTATTGCCATGTCACTGAGAACCCCAGACAGTGTCTGTCATACCACTGTTTCATGTGACATTTGTCCAGTCAAGGATGCAATGGCAGTAACTCATCACTATCACCATGTACTGACTGCAATCCTCACACTATGCTCTTGCGGTTCACAGATGTGTGTTCAGTGAGTAACACAGGAAACAAATGGTTCCACACACTGACCAGTCCACAGATTGCCCTACAGATGGGGGTCATTCACAAACAGAGCACTGTCTTGTCAGTTTTAAAACATGCAGAATAGCCATTACCACACACAACTCATTAAACAGGCAGTAGTCTCAATGAAGCATAGCTACACTTACATGCTGTAGTCATGTCTGGCACATCACCCTCCTGTCTTTAGGCTATTTCCCATTGTGTATGTTATTTGAGGAACATCCAGATATCATCTGTGATGCCGTTTACCAAACACCAGATCCAGGTACCGCTCACAGCGACTGTCATGGGCAAACACCAACATGATGTTCCTAGATATTGTACTGTGTTTCCATGCGATTGGCTATGGGAGCATCATCACAGCTGTTCCACATGCAGTCAGCTAGAGGAGGACTGCAATAGGTGCTGAGGCCATCACCTGATTATGACCATCACTTACAAAACACAAGCTGTTGCTGAGCAGGTGTACAACTCCACATCCACCAGAGAATATGTGGGAGGGACAGACAGAGACAAAGTACATCAGAGAAGGGCTTGGAGACTAAAACCTAGGCATCATCTGCCCCACACCTACCAGTACAGAGGTTCAAACCCCTGACTGTCTAGTCATTACTATTATAAGTGCATGCATTTACTCTATGTGCCACAAAGCTGACACTTTGGTGTGCTGTAAGAACATGTATGTGTGCTGGTGAGCGACATCTGCAACAGAGATATAGTAGACATACATTAGGTGTAGCACACATGGCTGTCCATATGAATGGATGTCATTGTCAACACAACCACACTATCTAATGGACTCACATTGACACACTTTGCCAGGCCCACAAATACACTTCCTAACTGCTTAGTTTGCCACACTGCAGTAATGCACAAGTACAACATGCACCACAGGGGATATCTGGAGGTTCTATGGGCTAAGGCATATGAACGTGTTTGACATTTGTCGGTATGCCAATGGGAGTTATACTTGGGAGTGACTGTGGTTGCGAGCATCATACCCCATACGCAGACACAAGGTGCCAGTACTGACATGCATGTGTGTATTGCTTCATGGGTGTGTAGTGGTTGGCTGTGCAAGATGGCTGTACAAGGCTGGATGAGGGGTAATCCTTGGCATCACACCACCCGACAATGGTGTGCAGTGTGGTACAGGGGTGTAGTGTCTGCAATGTCCACAGAGTTGGGTACTGTATAAATTGTCCTGACATCCTGGTTACCATTGTGTATGGCCATAGCTTTGCAATGCATGCCATGTCTGTGTTTGATAGTCCTTGGCATGGACATTGCCTGGGATGTGCATGTCCCACAATAATGTATATTGACATGTACAAGTGTACCTGGTTTGGCTGGCACATGTTGTGTACACAGACTGTTATCCTCAGATATGCCAATACTGGCCTGGTGTGGCAGGACCTAATTATAGAGAGCAGGTTGACCCTGCACCTGGAATGATAGCATGATACAGGTATTCCCTGGTGTCAGTGGTATCGGCCCATACAGGGTACATGTGTAAGGCATTGTATGGGCTCTGTGGATCACATTTGATGGCACCACATATGTTACAGGCATCCAGTGGGGAACATAGTGAAGGCACATTGTCTGCAATTATGTGCCTATTGTACTGCTGTACAGGGTGCCATGCCCTCTGCAATCACACCATGCCTACTATCTGTCATCAATGTGCAGGGTACTAGCAACCTAGCGGGATATTCTAGGCAAGTTTGTTTGTGTATGACACATGGGATCAGAATGTATTCTGGGTAATAGTAGGGTTGCATACTCTGTTCACCAGGCCATTTGCCAGATGTAGGGGTATGGCTTGCCAACACAGTCCCTTGGCTGGCTGACATCTGTACTCCTCGTGAGGTGGACATTGTGACATATAATACGGACACCATATAGGAAAACTACAAAATCTGCTCCCCAACATGTCCAGTGGTTAGACACTCACAGCCACCTCCACACAGGCTCTGACTGTCAAACACACACACACACACACACACACACACACACACACACACACACACACACACACACACGCGCGCGCACCATGTCTTGGAATAGAACCCCTACCTAACTAGTGTATCACACTACAGCATTACTCAGTTACAGCACGTGCTACAGAGATTACTGGGTTACAGCAGTCCCAGAGGTGTATTTCTAGGTGGTTGACATCAGCAGGATTGCCAAAGGTGGGTATGTGAATTGTAAAGAGTGTGCATACTCTAAAAGCATCATTTCTTTCACAGACACACACACACACTCTTGACCTGTCTGGGATTAGAACATCTACCAAACTAATTTAACACAATACAGCATTCCGCAGTTACAGCACATGCCATGGAGATTACTGAGTTACAGTAGTCCCAGAGGTGTCTTCGTAGGTGGGTGACATCAGCAGGATTGCCAAAGATGGGCATGTCAAGTGTGCTGCGAGTTGTACATGTCTGTTACCTGCGTGTACCCTATGCTTACTGTCCTGAAAACATGTTTACACTTGCTTACAGCTGCTTAAAAGTGTCTTATGCAGTCCTAATTGACAGTATCAACAAGGCGTGCAGGTCTTGAACCCTGGACAATGCACACTAAGATCACTGGATGTACCACTAAGCCATCTGGATTGTATACATGTTGCATGGAGTCTATAATGCACATCTTACTACAGGTATTCCACAGTACTGAAAACAAATTGGACAGTCACTTTGTGTACATATGTACAGTACCCTTGAATGTACTGTACTCTGTGAAAAAACAAAGACAAGTCTACATCTATACAACTGTCATAACTACATAAATAAATAAATATATATATATATATATATATATATATATATATATATATATATGTATGTATATACATGTCTGCACAACCTTTGTGACACAGAAGGGTTCCAAAGGAACTGATGTGTACACAAAACAGAGGCATCTCTTGTGTTATAACATTTAAATCTTAAGCAGTTCACCAAAGATGGGATGGTTGTTGTGTATGTGGAGTTTGGGGTGGGGAATGATGGCTAATGTAATCTACCCCGGGGATTGTGGAGTTAGGGTGGGGGAATGATGGGTATGGACCTACACCCCAACGACCAATTCTGTGTCACTGCTCGACAGTGGCACAGGAAAATAACACACCCAACTGTAGTCATGCTTGACTATGTATTCTTTACCATTCCTAACTAGTTAATAGGTTGTAGACACCAGTCACCACAGATGGCTACCATGGTGTGCTAAAAGACATTACATATGTGTATGCCTGGCTACAGGGTAGTTACACACACAAACATGCACACACTTGCCAGTATTGTGCATACATGTCTTGCCAATATAAAGGTAACTAGTACAGTGGTATGCAGTTGGGGTATGTGCCACAGAACACATACAATTACACTTACTCTGATTCCACTTCTGAGTTGGGTGACATCACAGGACTGATTATTTGCAGTGGGGAGGGGGGAAGAGAGAGGTTTAGCAGTTGACAAGGATAAAGGCCAGTGCAAAAGGAGGTATCTCTTTGGAATGCAGCAAAACCCGCAGTCATGGCAGGATGCAAACAGAAATACACACACACAACCACACTCAGCCATTTGCTGTCTCACACACACACACACACACACACACACACACACACACACACACACACACACACACACACACACACACACACAGTTGCCAGTGGTGGGATCAGAACTCCTGCCTATCTACAGATCACTGTTACAGTACTACACAGTTATGAGATACGCCCCAGAGATTACACATTCCAAGGCAGTCAGACTGCCTGTCAAAAATTGAGGACAACAACAGGGAGACTGACAGTCATGAAATAGCTGTAAACCTGTGTGTTTAAAGTAGGTGTCCAATACAACTTGTATGCATAAACAAAACACATCATCTGCAGGTAGGCCTGAGAGGTATAGTTGTAGCACAACAGGAATCTGAACTGGAGTATGGCCATCTGTGGAATGGACAACTACTATCACTATACAGGGTTACAGTGGGCATGCTCATATACTTAGTAGCACAGGGCCGTTTGGGATGCACTATGACTACAACTGCACAAGGTTATACTGGGCATGCTCATACACTTACTAACAAAGGGCTTGTTGGATGCACTGACTCAAATTACACAAGGTGGCAGTGGGTACGTTCATACACTTAGTAGGACAGGGCTTTTTGGGATGCACTCCAATTCTAACCACTGAAGGTCACGGTGTGCATGCTCATACACTTACATGTACAGAACACCTTGTAATGGACTCCTTTTGTAAACACACAGGTTTAATGCTAGGTACATCTTACCTGTCAGTATGTATGTACATCATACTGGTTTACTACCTGATACCTGTATGTGACCCGTAAATGTTATATCTGTGTCTGTGCTGTGTGATGCACATGCCTACATGTACATGAAGTACTGACATATATATGTTAAGTATACACATTCATGCATATGTGGACTTGACAGACAATAGGTTACCTGGGTCGCACTGGCAGATGCTACCTACAGCATGTGTCACACACCTTGATGCCCTGAAAGGCATACATTGATAGCAGGTTGTGGACAGTGGCATTATATGTGGAACAGTGGCATGTGCAAGCATAATGTGTGAGCCACCTTGTGTAATGGTACTGAGGTGCATGTGTCAAGATGACCTCTCCTGGCTGTGTTAGTAGTAGTCATTATTAGCAGGACTGCTACCCTAAGTATATCTCACATTGGTCATACACACAAGTTCTGCTGCTGTCCGTCACCTTACATGAGGCATTTGCTACCAAGCACATTAATGCCACTCACAGTGATGTCATGGTATGAGTGGCAAATGCTAGACCAAAACAGTGAGCCAATGTCGTGCTGTTATTATGAGGTTGTCCAGTGTCTGTCATTCCAGGCTGTCATGACCAAACGACGAGCTTTCAACACAGAGTACATGCATCCATGTTTCATGTGTGTGTGGATAATACCTAGGTTGCATTTACCCATATAGCCGCATTCCAAGGCAAATGTCCTACACCCAGAAGTAACACCCTGACACCTACAAGACAATTGCATTAGATGCTTATGCTAACCAGTGCTAGATGTGTGGCTTTAGTAATCCATTTGCTCAATGTAGAACCTACAATGGGGAATACTGACATCTGTGCAGTGAGGAACACCTGGCTGAAGGCTCTGTAGTGCACAATTGCACTACCACCATATAACTCGGATCCAGACATGTGGGCCATAACATTGGTATGGACCATTCCAGGTGGTGGTGTACACATATTTATAAAGGCTAGTCACATGTAAAGATCACTACTCTGACATAACGCATCACAGATGAGTCAGGTACAGGTGACAGTGGCAAATGCTGCAGTCTAGGTTGTATCCTCATATACATCCACCACCTTGTCCCCAGACTACCAACACACATCCATATGTGGTATGACATAGTATGGTAGACCACCAGATAACCCTTGATTGGTGGACTGTACCTAGGCCGACATCAACTGTGCAAAGTACCCATGTACAGACACAGCTGCATAATGTGTTATACAATGCAATAATACCACTGTTTGTAACCAGCTCAGTTGTACACATGTGATCATTCATATGATTAATAGTTTTAAACAATGAAGATGTTTTAGATGTATATGCACACGCACTTTCATAGCAAAATGTTTTTTAATATTCAATGAGGCTTGTTGTTTATAGGTTAAATTTGAATGTTTTAAGGAATTTTTATTGGTCAGTGGGTTTGTCATTTAGTATATATAGATTAATTAAATGGTAGTACATTGTCTGATGAAGTCCAAGTGGATTGGATGAAAACGCTAGTAAACTGTTTTGTGTAATTGCGTTAATGTGTATGGTCTGTGGAGTCTGGTTCATTAAAAGCTTCGAAGTGGATTTGTGGTTCTACAGTTTTTCTTGGCTTACTGCACTTTGTTCGTTATTTGTTGGTTGACTTTCAAGTGCTTCCAGTGGTTTTTCGTGTTTTGTGACTTGTTCTGGGCCAAGGAAACTTTTTTGGAAGGAAAACGGACAGCAATGAGTTCGGAAGCGATGGAGGAGCTCGGCCAATCAAGGAAACTGATTGGGCAGTTGACCGAGCTCATAGATTTACTCACACCCCTTTGCCACAAGATGTTAGTGAGTCAAACCAAGCTAGGTTGTGAAGAACATGTGTTTGAAGACGTACAACAGCCTAATAACAGAAGCAAACGGAAGAGGCAGCTTATGGGCGAAGAGGACGACGCCGGCGACTTTTCCGAGGGCTCAGCGACTATTTTTAATCCTCTATTAACTCCTAACATTCTGGGTGTTGAATCCGAAGGGGCTGGAGAGAGAAATGAGCGTCGGGGAGCAGCTGCAGGGGCTCAACGTAAGAAACCGACTTCCATGGACTTAAGCAAAGGTACTGATTGTACTAATAACATCAGCACTAGAGACTGGTTGAACAGAAATATAGATTTTGGCGTGGACACACACGCTGGTTTGGACAAACAGGAAGGAGAGACTTATGTGGTCAAAATTGACAAACTTAAAGGTCTTATGACCAGGTTTAAAACTTTAAATATAGAAAACACATATTTATTCGAATGCTTAAAAAAGGAAATTGTCCCAAAAGGACTTCGTATTTGTAAGTATCCAAATAATGTCACCTGTGGTTCCATTTTTCATAAAGATTTGCTCAAAGTATTTAATCAATGTGGTTTGGATGTTATTAAGTTAATAATAGAAAATGAGAGAAAAATAAAGTGTTTGAGTAAAGATATTGATGAAATGGATGGAGCTATCAAAAATGACCTAATTTTTGGTATAAAGGAAGAGAGGCAACAATATTATAATATTAGGCATGAAATAGATGATAAATGCAAAGTGGTTATGCAACGTAAATTAGGTAAACTACACAGGGACATTATGGAATATGAAAATGGGACTAATTATCCAGAACCCACTATGTCTAAAAAGAATAATAATAATTTTGTTAATAATAGGAAATGGAATAAACCCACTTATAGTCATTCTGATTTTCAGAATGACTATCTATATGACCAAGATTTCCCTCCTTTAGTAAGGGAAACAGAAGAGGAATACAGGCCTCATAATTACAGGGAAAATTTTTACAGGAGGGGGGGGAGAAGGGGGAGGGGGAGGTTTTGACAAACACCCACTCTTCATTTAGCCCGATTTTGGAAAGAGATGAAGTACATAAGATCAATGTTGTAAATAATGTGATTTATACGTATAAGGACTTTTCCATTTATAATTATGGTAATTTTGATATTAAGGCAAATCATTTTAAATTACTCAGCAAAGGTTTTAAATTTATTCCTAGTTCAAAGGGTGACACCACCACCACAATTTTAGACACTAAGATGTTTATGCGAAGAATAAATTTGAGTGTTCTCGCAAAGAATAATGGTTATAGTAGTGACAATAGAGGGACAAAATTGAAAAAGAAATCTATTTTTAACCCACCCTTGTTACCCCAGTTAAGAAACTTTGAAAAAATTTTGGAAGAAGGAATTAGAACTAAACATAATAATAATAATAGGAAGATATATCATAACAACTTGAATAAAGATGAGAAAGAGGCATTAATGGAACTAATAAATGATGACACTATCAGAGTTATGAAACCAGATAAGGGGGGGGGGTTTTGTCATTATGGACAATATAATTTATGAAGGAAAGATGAACATGATACTTAGAGACGAAACAAAATATACAGTGGTCTCAAAAAATGAGGTAAATGTTGCGTACCATCGGATAGATAACATGTTGAATGACTTTGTGTTAGAAAGGGTGTTAAAGCCTGAACTACATAAGTTTTTAACAGTAGTAAAACCTAGGATGGCTACAATGTTCGAACTCAAAGTCCATAAAATGTGATAGACCCCCTAAGACCCATAGTCACTGCAGGAGGGTCTAAAACAGAACCCTTGGCAAAATATATAGATATTACTACTAAACATATATGGACAAGTAACAAAGTGATACTGAAAGATTCGTGGGATTTTTTAAAACAATTAACACCTGAATGTTACAGCACCGACCTTTTATTCATAACATAGATATAGTGGATCTTTTTTCCTGTATACCACATCCAAGTGGAATGAAGTGGTTTGAGGAATGTGTATTTTTGGACAAAACTATGACACAAGAAGATAAGATACTATCAGTGGCACTCATGGACACCGTTTTAAAATATAATTTTTTGTTATTTGATGGTGAATACTTTCAACAGAGGACTGGGGTGTCGATGGGTGCGGCATGTGCACCAACATATGCCATTATAGTTTTGTCCAAATGGGAGGAAAAATACATACTAAAATCAGAATTTAAGAAGGAATGGATTATGTATAAAAGATTCCTAGATGATATAGTTATTTTTTGGATAGGGGGACAGGAAAGGTTCAAGGAATTTATGGAATATATTGGTAAAACTACTAACTTCCTTAAATTCACATACAATGTCAACAACGAGGTTTTGCAGTATCTGGATATCGAATTGGTTAAAAATGACACACTCAAGCTATTCACATCCAGGGTATTCAGGAAAAAAACTTATGTTAATTCTTATTTACATTTTGAAAGTGCGCATCCCCTACACTGCAAGCGTAATATAGTTAAAGGGCAGTTTGTGAGGGGATCAAGGATGACTACCCTGGATGAAGATTTTTTTGCTGAGTGTGATACATTGAAGAAGATGTTCATTGAAAGAGGATACCCAGAAACCTTTGTAAATGACATTAGAAGGGAAGTAGAAATAGGTAGGGCAGACAGATTCAAACCAATTATGGGTAGGATTGAATTCAAAACAATTTGAGAAGAAATTAAGGACAGGGTGACTAAGGAAAATCAGTACCATAGAAATCTCATAATTGAATATAACATACAAAACATGGGAATAAGAAATATTTTAAATAAAGAATGGGACAAATTTGCTGCCTTAACAGATATAGAAGAAATTAATAGTTTTAAACCCAAGATTATTTTTAGAAATTCCAGAAGTATAAAAAACATGTTGGAAAAGAAAAATAAAAAAGACATGGATTATACGAAGAATGATGTGATAATAAAAAAAGTAGGAACGTATAAATGCGGCCGGTGCAATCAATGTTCATATATTAGTAATAAGAGTGAGATATCTATAGTTAGTAGAAATATTTTAATTAAGAGTAAAGGTAAATATAGCTGTGATACAAAAGGGGTGGTCTATCTGGCAACTTGTGATAAGTGTCCATCATATTACGTGGGAAAAACAGAAAGAGAGCTAAAGAAAAGAATTTATGAACACGTATATGATATTCAAAAAGGGAAAGAAACAAGTGCTTTATTCAAGCATAGTAAAGAATGTAGAGGATGTAGATTTTATTTCTTCGTGTTACAACAGGTTGAAAAGGATGTAAGGGGTGGTATTTGGGAAGAGATCTTGGAGAGTAAGGAATTGTGGTGGCAGGTGTACCTGGAGGCTAGTAAAAAACCAGGGCTAAACGATTATTTGAGTATATCTTCTTTATTAAAAATAAGGGCTAACAAAATTTAACAGTTTTTAAATAGAATGAAATGTGAAGATAAGCTTATAGTAATTGATGTATTTAATATGTTTATTTAATTACATATTTATATAAAGTAGTTATAAGAATTTAGAGAGGTTTTAGTTATTGTGCTCAAAGTTCAAGTGATTTTTTTTTTTTTGTTGTGGAATGTTATATGTAATTTTGATTTACGACAGTAGAGGGATTTGTTTTATTATGTTTAAGAAAGGAACGCTTTGAATTGTATTAATATTTTAGTTAAGCACAAGCACTTTATATGATTCTGTTTGTATGACAAATATTTAATCAAACAGCATTTATATAAGCACTTTATTCATATGATTAATAGTTTTAAACAATGAAGATGTTTTAGATGTATATGCACACGCACTTTCATAGCAAAATGTTTTTTTAATATTCAATGAGGCTTGTTGTTTATAGGTTAAATTTGAATGTTTTAAGAAATTTTTATTGGTCAGTGGGTTTGTCATTTAGTATATATAGATTAATTAAATGGTAGTACATTGTCTGATGAAGTCCAAGTGGATTGGATGAAAACGCTAGTAAACTGTTTTGTGTAATTGCGTTAATGTGTATGGTCTGTGGAGTCTGGTTCATTAAAAGCTTCGAGGTGGATTTGTGGTTCTACAGTTTTCCTTGGCTTACTGCACTTTGTTCGTTATTTGTTGGTTGACTTTCAAGTGCTTCCAGTGGTTTTTCGCGTCAGTTGTACACATACCAGGGTCCCTCAGATTTTGTCAGCATTAACACAGTCGACTGTTGCTGTACACCAGTAAACAACACCCTCATGGTTGGATATGACCTAACTGTACCTGCCCTGGATATGTACATCCCACACTCATACAACATAAATGACATTACCATAGCTTTCATTATCCTTTCTACATACAGGTGGCTACAGTCATTACACACATGCACATGGCAGATAGCATGCTAACAGTACATAAGGTTTGATATCTATATTAAGAGAAGTAATATTCCCTCTCTACTGGTCACTCATGGCACCTATCATATCATACAACACCCCATGTGACATGTATGTCTTTAGACATGTCTACCTAATGCAATGCCTACAAACATACCCAAATAACAGGACCATAGGACCTACACAAGGCCTGTATTGACAGACTCAGGGAAATCCAGCTCTGATCTGTATATTCCTGAGTAGTCACAGGTGATATGTTCATGATATGTACAGCCATGTGTGGCCACAGCTCCTACATATACCCATGTCAACAATTTCAAGCCATGCATTCTGTGTGCTGTCTGGACATTAGCCTTAGTACCACAATAGCTAGTATATGCTGGGGTGAGATGTTTACAAGCCACAGACTTTGCACATGCTTGAATGAGTGTACTGCCTAGCTCTAACAGAGCACATTGCTGGCACTCTTCCAGTAAACATGAGGTGTGTGTGGCAAATATGAAGTGCTCACTGTTGATCATTACAGTGCCCTGTTTTCACCATGGCACTGTCAAGTAACAGTTTGTGGGAGCATGACATGGAATAATGCTGTGTGTGTCTCGCTGATATGTGATGTTGTCATATATGTGTACTTGCCTACTCGGTAAAGGTGGTGGTGTCCTACCAGTACATGAATACAATATCCATTATGGTGTAATGCTCGGTTATGTTTTGCACATGGCATGGGGAAGGTGTGGAATGTATCCTCTTGACCTGCTCTTGCACTTACTGATGTAGACCGCATATGTGTACATGTATTGATGTTTGTGTAGATTCCATGTGTGTGCAGTGTCTGATGTCTGAAGGTGACTGCTGTCTTGGTACATCATGCTGTTGCAATACAGCCTCAACATTGCCAACTGTATATGGTGATATGCTCTAAGTACAGTAAGCCATACATGGGGTATGGACAGATTTTTGGACATGACTACTAAGTGGTGGGGCTTCATTGCAGATGAATGATTACTGAGGACATGAACTACTAACGTGGTGTGGTGTATTGGGGAGATGAATGACT